>NW_027590625.1:125000-230596 GCF_964213995.1 Mustelus asterias
ACCCGTACATCTTTGGAAACTAAGGGGCAAATTAGCATGGCCAATCCCCCTAACCTGCACATCTTTGGACAGTAAGGGGCAATTTAGCATGGCCAATCCACCTAGCCGACACATCTTTGGACACTGAGGGACAATTTAGCATGGCCAATTCACCTAACCTGCACATCTTTGGACAGTAAGGGACAATTTAGCATGGCCAATCCACCTAACCCTCACATCTTTGAACACTAAGGGGCATTTTAGCATGGCCAATCCACCTAACCTACACATCTTTGGACACGAAGGGGCAATTTAGCATGGCCAATCCCCCTAAGCCGCACATCTTTGGACACTGAGGGACAATTTAGCATGGCCAATCCACCTAACCTGCACATCTTTGGACACTAAGAGGCAATTTAGCATGGCCAATCCACCTAACCTGCACATCTTTGGACACTAAGGGACAATTTAGCATGGCCAATCCACCTAACCTACACATCTTTGGACACTAAGGGCCAATTTAGCATGACCAATCCACCTAACCGACACATCTTTGGACACTAAGGGAAAATTTAGCATGGCCAATCCCCCTAACCCGCACATCTGTGGACACTAAGGGACAATTTAGCATGGCCAATCCCCCTAAGCCGCACATCTTTGGACACTAAGGGACAATTTAGCATGGCCAATCCCCCTAAGCCGCACATCTTTGGACACTAAGGGACAATTTAGCATGGCCAATCCACCTAACCTGCACATCTTAGGACACTAAGG
The DNA here is from genome assembly GCF_964213995.1 of Mustelus asterias. Classification (NCBI taxonomy): domain Eukaryota; kingdom Metazoa; phylum Chordata; class Chondrichthyes; order Carcharhiniformes; family Triakidae; genus Mustelus; species Mustelus asterias. Next base: position 125,754 of record NW_027590625.1, read on the forward strand.
GACAATTTAGCATGGCTAATCCACCCAACCTGCAAATCTTTGAACACTGAAGGGCAATTTAGCATGGCCAATCCACCTAACCTACACATCTTTGGACACGAAGGGGCAATTTAGCATGGCCAATCCCCCTAAGCCGCACATCTTTGGACACTAAGGGACAATTTAGCATGGCCAATCCACCTAACCTGCACATCTTAGGACACTAAGGGACAATTTAGCATGGCCAATCCACCCTAACCTGTACATCTTTGGACACTAAGGGGCAATTTAGCATGGCCAATCCCCCTAAGCCGCACATCTTTGGACACTAAGGGACAATTTAGCATGGCCAATCCACCTAACCTGCACATCTTAGGACACTAAGGGACAATTTAGCATGGCCAATCCACCCTAACCTGTACATCTTTGGACACTAAGGGACAATTTAGCATGGCCAATCCACCCTAACCTACACATCTTTGGACACTAAGGGGCAATTTAGCACGGCCAATCCCCCTAACCCGTACATCTTTGGACACTGAGGGGCAATTTAGCATGGCCAATCCACCTAACCTGCACATCTTTGGACACTGAGGGACAATTTAGCATGGCCAATCCCCCTAACCCGTACATCTTTGGACACTAAGGGGCAATTTAGCATGGCCAATCCACCTAACCGACACATCTTTGGACACTGAGGGACAATTTAGCATGGCCAATTCACCTAACCTGCACATCTTTGGACAGTAAGGGACAATTTAGCATGGCCAATCCACCTAACCCACACATCTTTGAACACTAAGGGGCATTTTAGCATGGCCAATCCACCTAACCTGCACATCATTGGACACTAAGGGACAATTTAGCATGGCCAATCCACCTAACCTGCACATCTTAGGACACTAAGGGACAATTTAGCATGGCCAATCCACCCTAACCTGTACATCTTTGGACACTAAGGGACAATTTAGCATGGCCAATCCACCCTAACCTGTTCATCTTTGGACACTAAGGGGCAATTTAGCATGGCCAATCCACCCTAACCTGTACATCTTTGGACACTAAGGGGCAATTTAGCATGGCCAATCCACCTAACCTACACATCTTTGGACACTAAGGGACAATTTAGCATGGCCAATCCCCCTAACCTACACATCTTTGGACACTAAGGGGCAATTTAGCATGGCCAATCCCCCTAACCTACACATATTTGGACACTCAGGGACAATTTAGCACGGCCAATCCACCTAACCCGCACATCTTTGGACACTAAGGGACAATTTAGCATGGCCAATCCACCCTAACCCGCACATCTTTGGACACTAAGGGACAATTTAGCATGGCCAATCCACCCAACCTGCACATCTTTGAACACTGAAGGGCAATTTAGCATGGCCAATCCACCTAACCTACACATCTTTGAACACTAAGGGGCATTTTAGCATGGCCAATCCACCTAACCTGCACATCATTGGACACTAAGGGACAATTTAGCATGGCCAATTCACCTAACCTGCACATCTTTGGACAGTAAGGGACAATTTAGCATGGCCAATCCCCCTAAGCCGCACATCTTTGGACACTAAGGGACAATTTAGCATGGCCAATCCCCCTAACCTACACATCTTTGGACACTAAGGGGCAATTTAGCACGGCCAATCCACCTGCCGTTTGCCGATGCAACTGAACATGCGATGGCCAATCACTGGTTCATTTCTCTGCCCCGCCTCCCCCACACCCGGTGTAATGGCCTCCCTCGGGGCCTTGAGGGGGGGGGGGGGGTGACAGAATCTCTCACATTCATTTGGGGGCGGGAGAGGGAGGGTAGGAGGCAGATTCCCAAAACCTGGGTACCTTTGTGAGGAGGGGGGAGTGGGGAGACAAGGGGACGCGATCGGGATGTGTCGTGACGGAGGTTGCTAACCGGGGGATCTCTCCCCCTCTCTCTCTCTCCCCAGAGAAAAACCCAGTGGATAAATACTTCACCCGTATTGTCCAGGGTTTCAACTCGGTGGACAGCGTTTTGGACGAGCTGCTGGCTGCCGGCGTGCTCACGGGTGAACACTACGGCACCATCCGAGCCAAGGCGACCAAGCAGGAGAGGATGCGGGAACTCCTCACCATCATCCGGGGTCAGGGGTCAGAGGCCAAGACCAAACTCTGGGAGGCCATGGTGGAAGCTGACCCCTACTTCACTAAAAACCTGACCAGTGAGTGAGGCCGATTCTGGACCCCCCGCAGGCACCAACATCCAATCAAAAATGACCCTCCCGCAAATGACTCCGCTAGGAGAGAAGCCCATCGCAATCCGATATCAGAATCCGCAAATATTGCCAAGGATTCCTTGATTTGTCAAACGATGTTTATAATAAAATTAATTTTTACAAGGACAACTGTGACATCTATTGCATAGTTAAGTCACTGACCAATCGGGGGAAAGGACAGTGTATCTAACGCACTGTGACACCCGGTCCCAGAGGGGGAAAGGACAGTGTATCTAACGCACTGTGACACCCGGTCCCAGAGGGGGAAAGGACAGTGTATCTAACGCACTGTGACACCCGGTCCCAGAGGGGGAAAGGACAGTGTATCTAACGCACTGTGACACCCGGTCCCAGAGGGGGAAAGGACAGTGTATCTAACGCACTGTGACACCCGGTCCCAGAGGGGGAAAGGACAGTGTATCTAACGCACTGTGACACCCAGTCCCAGAGGGGGAAAGGACAGTGTATCTAACGCACTGTGACACCCGGTCCCAGAGGGGGAAAGGACAGTGTATCTAACGCACTGTGACACCCGGTCCCAGAGGGGGAAAGGACAGTGTATCTAACGCACTGTGACACCCGGTCCCAGAGGGGGAAAGGACAGTGTATCTAACGCACTGTGACACCTGCTCCCAGAGGGGGAAAGGACAGTGTATCTAACGCACTGTGACACCCGGTCCCAGAGGGGGAAAGGACAGTGTATCTAACGCACTGTGACACCTGCTCCCAGAGGGGGAAAGGACAGTGTATCTAACGCACTGTGACACCCGGTCCCAGAGGGGGGAAGGAAAGTGTATCTAACGCACTGTGACACCCGGTCCCAGAGGGGGAAAGGACAGTGTATCTAACGCACTGTGACACCCGGTCCCAGAGGGTGAAAGGACAGTGTATCTAAAGCACTGTGACACCCGCTCCCAGAGGGGGAAAGGACAGTGTATCTAACGCACTGTGACACCCAGTTCCAGAGGGGGAAAGGACAGTGTATCTAACACACTGTAACACCCGGTCCCAGAGGGGGAAAGGACAGTGTATCTAACGCACTATGACACCCGGTCCCAGAGGGTGAAAGGACAGTGTATCTAAAGCACTGTGACACCCGCTCCCAGAGGGGGAAAGGACAGTGTATCTAACGCACTGTGACACCCGGTACCAGAGGGGGAAAGGACAGTGTATCCAACGCACTGTGACACCTGCTCCCAGAGGGGGAAAGGACACTGTATCTAACGCACTGTGACACCCGGTCCCAGAGGGGGAAAGGACAGTGTATCCAACGCACTGTGACACCCGGTCCCAGAGGGGGAAAGGACAGTGTATCTAACGCACTGTGACACCCGGTCCCAGAGGGGGAAAGGACAGTGTATCTAACGCACTGTGACACCCGGTCCCAGAGGGGGAAAGGACAGTGTATCTAACGCACTGTGACACCCGGTCCCAGAGGGGGAAAGGACAGTGTATCTAACGCACTGTGACACCCGGTCCCAGAGGAGGAAAGGACAGTGTATCTAACGCACTGTGACACCAGGTCCCAGAGGGGGAAAGGACAGTTTATCTAACGCACTGTGACACCCGGTCCCAGAGGGGGAAAGGGCAGTGTATCTAACGCACTGTGACACCCGGTCCCAGAGGGGGAAAGGACAGTGTATCTAACGCACTGTGACACCCGGTCCCAGAGGGGGAAAGGACAGTGTATCTAACGCACTGTGACACCCGGTCCCAGAGGGGGAAAGGACAGTGTATCTAACGCACTGTGACACCCGGTCCCAGAGGGGGAAAGGACAGTGTATCTAACGCACTGTGACACCTGCTCCCAGAGGGGGAAAGGACAGTGTATCTAACGCACTGTGACACCCGGTCCCAGAGGGGGGAAGGACAGTGTATCTAACGCACTGTGACACCCGGTCCCAGAGGGGGAAAGGACAGTGTATCTGACGCACTGTGACACCCGGTCCCAGAGGGTGAAAGGACAGTGTATCTAAAGCACTGTGACACCCGCTCCCAGAGGGGGAAAGGACAGTGTATCTAACGCACTGTGACACCCAGTTCCAGAGGGGGAAAGGACAGTGTATCTAACACACTGTGACACCCGGTCCCAGAGGGGGAAAGGACAGTGTATCTAACGCACTGTGACACCTGGTCCCAGAGGGTGAAAGGACAGTGTATCTAAAGCACTGTGACACCCGCTCCCAGAGGGGGAAAGGACAGTGTATCTAACGCACTGTGACACCCGGTCCCAGAGGGGGAAAGGACAGTGTATCTAACGCACTGTGACACCCGGTCCCAGAGGGGGAAAGGACAGTGTATCTAACGCACTGTGACACCCGGACCCAGAGGGTGAAAGGACAGTGTATCTAACGCACTGTGACACCCGGTCCCAGAGGGGGAAAGGACAGTGTATCTAACGCACTGTGACACCCGGTCCCAGAGGGGGAAAGGACAGTGTATCCAACGCACTGTGACACCCGGTCCCAGAGGGGGAAAGGACAGTGTATCTAACGCACTGTGACACCCGGTCCCAGAGGGGGAAAGGACAGTGTATCTAACGCACTGTGACACCCGGTCCCAGAGGGGGAAAGGACAGTGTATCTAACGCACTTTGACACCCGGTCCCAGAGGGGGAAAGGACAGTGTATCTAACGCACTGTGACACCCGGTCCCAGAGGGGGAAAGGACAGTGTATCTCATGCACTGTGACACCCGGTCCCAGAGGGGGAAAGGACAGTGTATCTAACGCACTGTGACACCCGGTCCCAGAGGGGGAAAGGACAGTGTATCTAACGCACTGTGACACCCGGTCCCAGAGGGGGAAAGGACAGTGTATCTAACGCACTGTGTCACCCGGTCCCAGAGGGGGAAAGGACAGTGTATCTAACGCACTGTGAAACCCGGTCCCAGAGGGGGAAAGGACAGTGTATCTAACGCACTGTGACACCCGGTCCCAGAGGGGGAAAGGACAGTGTATCTAACGCACTGTGACACCCGGTCCCAGAGGGGGAAAGGACAGTGTATCTAACGCACTGTGACACCCGGTCCCAGAGGGGGAAAGGACAGTGTATCTGACGCACTGTGACACCCGGTCCCAGAGGGGGAAAGGACAGTGTATCTAACGCACTGTGACACCCAGTCCCAGAGGGGGAAAGGACAGTGTATCTAACGCACTGTGACACCCGGTCCCAGAGGTTGAAAGGACAGTGTATCTAAAGCACTGTGACACCCGCTCCCCGAGGGGGAAAGGACAGTGTATCTAACGCACTGTGACACCTGGTACCAGAGGGGGAAAGGACAGTGTATCTAACGCACTGTGACACCCGGTCTCAGAGGGTGAAAGGACAGTGTATCTAAAGCACTGTGACACCCGCTCCCAGAGGGGGAAAGGACAGTGTATCTAACGCACTGTGACACCCGGTCCCAGAGGGGGAAAGGACAGTGTATCTAACGCACTGTCACACCCGGTCCCAGGGGGGGAAAGGACAGTGTATCTAACTCACTGTGACACCCGGTCCCAGAGGGGGAAAGGACAGTGTATCTAACGCACTGTGACACCCGGTCCCAGAGGGGGAAAGGACAGTGTATCTAACGCACTGTGACACCCGGTCCCAGAGGGTGAAAGGACAGTGTATCTAACGCACTGTGACACCCGGTCCCAGAGGGGGAAAGGACAGTGTATCTAACGCACTGTGACACCCGGTCCCAGAGGGGGAAAGGACAGTGTATCTAACGCACTGTGACACCCGGTCCCAGAGGGTGAAAGGACAGTGTATCTAAAGCACTGTGACACCCAGTCCCAGAGGGGGAAAGGACAGTGTATCTAACGCACTGTGACACCCGGTCCCAGAGGGGGAAAGGACAGTGTATCTAACGCACTGTGACACCCGGTCCCAGAGGGGGAAAGGACAGTGTATCTAACGCACTGTGACACCCGGTCCCAGAGGGGGAAAGGACAGTGTATCTAACGCACTGTGACACCCGGTCCCAGAGGGTGAAAGGACATTGTATCTAAAGCACTGTGACACCCGGTCCCAGAGGGGGAAAGGACAGTGTATCTAACGCACTGTGACACCCGGTCCCAGAGGGTGAAAGGACAGTGTATCTAACGCACTGTGACACCCGGTCCCAGAGGGGGAAAGGACAGTGTATCTAACGCACTGTGACACCCGGTCCCAGAGGGTGAAAGGACAGTGTATCTAACGCACTGTGACACCCGGTCCCAGAGGGGGAAAGGACAGTGTATCTAACGCACTGTGACACCTGCTCCCAGAGGGGGAAAGGACAGTGTATCTGACGCACTGTGACACCCGGTCCCAGAGGGTGAAAGGACAGTGTATCTAACGCACTGTGACACCCGGTCCCAGAGGGGGAAAGGACAGTGTATCTAACGCACTGTGACACCCGGTCCCAGAGGGGGAAAGGACAGTGTATCTAACGCACTGTGACACCCGGTCCCAGAGGGGGAAAGGACAGTGTATCTAACGCACTGTGACACCCGGTCCCAGAGGGGGAAAGGACAGTGTATCTAACGCACTGTGACACCCGGTCCCAGAGGGGGAAAGGACAGTGTATCTAACGCACTGTGACACCCGGTCCCAGAGGGGGAAAGGACAGTGTATCTCATGCACTGTGACACCCGGTCCCAGAGGGGGAAAGGACAGTGTATCTAACGCACTGTGACACCCGGTCCCAGAGGGGGAAAGGACAGTGTATCTAACGCACTGTGACACCCGGTCCCAGAGGGGGAAAGGACAGTGTATCTAACGCACTGTGTCACCCGGTCCCAGAGGGGGAAAGGACAGTGTATCTAACGCACTGTGAAACCCGGTCCCAGAGGGGGAAAGGACAGTGTATCTAACGCACTGTGACACCCGGTCCCAGAGGGGGAAAGGACAGTGTATCTAACGCACTGTGACACCCGGTCCCAGAGGGGGAAAGGACAGTGTATCTAACGCACTGTGACACCCGGTCCCAGAGGGGGAAAGGACAGTGTATCTGACGCACTGTGACACCCGGTCCCAGAGGGGGAAAGGACAGTGTATCTGACGCACTGTGACACCCAGTCCCAGAGGGGGAAAGGACAGTGTATCTAACGCACTGTGACACCCGGTCCCAGAGGTTGAAAGGACAGTGTATCTAAAGCACTGTGACACCCGCTCCCCGAGGGGGAAAGGACAGTGTATCTAACGCACTGTGACACCTGGTACCAGAGGGGGAAAGGACAGTGTATCTAACGCACTGTGACACCCGGTCCCAGAGGGTGAAAGGACAGTGTATCTAAAGCACTGTGACACCCGCTCCCAGAGGGGGAAAGGACAGTGTATCTAACGCACTGTGACACCCGGTCCCAGAGGGGGAAAGGACAGTGTATCTAACGCACTGTGACACCCGGTCCCAGGGGGGGAAAGGACAGTGTATCTAACTCACTGTGACACCCGGTCCCAGAGGGGGAAAGGACAGTGTATCTAACGCACTGTGACACCCGGTCCCAGAGGGGGAAAGGACAGTGTATCTAACGCACTGTGACACCCGGTCCCAGAGGGTGAAAGGACAGTGTATCTAACGCACTGTGACACCCGGTCCCAGAGGGGGAAAGGACAGTGTATCTAACGCACTGTGACACCCGGTCCCAGAGGGGGAAAGGACAGTGTATCTAACGCACTGTGACACCCGGTCCCAGAGGGTGAAAGGACAGTGTATCTAAAGCACTGTGACACCCAGTCCCAGAGGGGGAAAGGACAGTGTATCTAACGCACTGTGACACCCGGTCCCAGAGGGGGAAAGGACAGTGTATCTAACGCACTGTGACACCCGGTCCCAGAGGGGGAAAGGACAGTGTATCTAACGCACTGTGACACCCGGTCCCAGAGGGGGAAAGGACAGTGTATCTAACGCACTGTGACACCCGGTCCCAGAGGGTGAAAGGACATTGTATCTAAAGCACTGTGACACCCGGTCCCAGAGGGGGAAAGGACAGTGTATCTAACGCACTGTGACACCCGGTCCCAGAGGGTGAAAGGACAGTGTATCTAACGCACTGTGACACCCGGTCCCAGAGGGGGAAAGGACAGTGTATCTAACGCACTGTGACACCCGGTCCCAGAGGGTGAAAGGACAGTGTATCTAACGCACTGTGACACCCGGTCCCAGAGGGGGAAAGGACAGTGTATCTAACGCACTGTGACACCTGCTCCCAGAGGGGGAAAGGACAGTGTATCTGACGCACTGTGACACCCGGTCCCAGAGGGTGAAAGGACAGTGTATCTAACGCACTGTGACACCCGGTCCCAGAGGGGGAAAGGACAGTGTATCTAACGCACTGTGACACCCGGTCCCAGAGGGGGAAAGGACAGTGTATCTAACGCACTGTGACACCCGGTCCCAGAGGGGGAAAGGACAGTGTATCTAACGCACTGTGACACCCGGTCCCAGAGGGGGAAAGGACAGTGTTTCTAACGCACTGTGACACCCGCTCCCAGAGGGGGAAATGACAGTGTATCTAACGCACTGTGACACCCGGTCCCAGAGGGGGAAAGGACAGTGTATCTAACACACTGTGACACCCGGTCCCAGAGGGGGAAAGGACAGTGTATCTAACACACTGTGACACCCGGTCCCAGAGGGGGAAAGGACAGTGTATCTAACACACTGTGACACCCGGTCCCAGAGGGGGAAAGGACAGTGTATCTAACGCACTGTGACACCCGGTCCCAGAGGGGGAAAGGACAGTGTATCTAACGCACTGTGACACCCGGTCCCAGAGGGGAAAAGACAGTGTATCTAAAGCACTGTGACACCCGGTCCCAGAGGGGGAAAGGACAGTGTATCTAACGCACTGTGACACCCGGTCCCAGAGGGGGAAAGGACAGTGTATCTAACGCACTGTGACACCCGGTCCCAGAGGGGGAAAGGACAGTGTATCTAACGCACTGTGACACCCGGTCCCAGAGGGGGAAAGGACAGTGTATCTAACGCACTGTGACACCCGGTCCCAGAGGGGGAAAGGACAGTGTATCTCATGCACTGTGACACCCGGTCCCAGAGGGGGAAAGGACAGTGTATCTAACGCACTGTGACACCCGGTCCCAGAGGGGGAAAGGACAGTGTATCTAACGCACTGTGACACCCGGTCCCAGAGGGGGAAAGGACAGTGTATCTAACGCACTGTGTCACCCGGTCCCAGAGGGGGAAAGGACAGTGTATCTAACGCACTGTGACACCCGGTCCCAGAGGGGGAAAGGACAGTGTATCTAACGCACTGTGACACCCGGTCCCAGAGGGGGAAAGGACAGTGTATCTAACGCACTGTGACACCCGGTCCCAGAGGGGGAAAGGACAGTGTATCTAACGCACTGTGACACCCGGTCCCAGAGGGGGAAAGGACAGTGCATCTGACGCACTGTGACACCCGGTCCCAGAGGGGGAAAGGACAGTGTATCTAACGCACTGTGACACCCAGTCCCAGAGGGGGAAAGGACAGTGTATCTAACGCACTGTGACACCCGGTCCCAGAGGGGGAAAGGACAGTGTATCTAACGCACTGTGACACCCGGTCCCAGGGGGGGAAAGGACAGTGTATCTAACTCACTGTGCCACCCGGTCCCAGAGGGGGAAAGGACAGTGTATCTAACGCACTGTGACACCCGGTCCCAGAGGGGGAAAGGACAGTGTATCTAACGCACTGTGACACCCGGTCCCAGAGGGTGAAAGGACAGTGTATCTAACGCACTGTGACACCCGGTCCCAGAGGGGGAAAGGACAGTGTATCTAACGCACTGTGACACCCGGTCCCAGAGGGGGAAAGGACAGTGTATCTAACGCACTGTGACACCCGGTCCCAGAGGGTGAAAGGACAGTGTATCTAAAGCACTGTGACACCCAGTCCCAGAGGGGGAAAGGACAGTGTATCTAACGCACTGTGACACCCGGTCCCAGAGGGGGAAAGGACAGTGTATCTAACGCACTGTGACACCCGGTCCCAGAGGGGGAAAGGACAGTGTATCTAACGCACTGTGACACCCGGTCCCAGAGGGGGAAAGGACAGTGTATCTAACGCACTGTGACACCCGGTCCCAGAGGGTGAAAGGACATTGTATCTAAAGCACTGTGACACCCGCTCCCCGAGGGGGAAAGGACAGTGTATCTAACGCACTGTGACACCTGGTACCAGAGGGGGAAAGGACAGTGTATCTAACGCACTGTGACACCCGGTCCCAGAGGGTGAAAGGACAGTGTACCTAAGGCACTGTGACACCCGCTCCCAGAGGGGGAAAGGACAGTGTATCTAACGCACTGTGACACCCGGTCCCAGAGGGGGAAAGTACAGTGTATCTAACGCACTGTGACACCCGGTCACAGAGGGGGAAAGGACAGTGTATCTAACGCACTGTGACACCCGGTCCCAGAGGGTGAAAGGACAGTGTATCTAACGCACTGTGACACCCGGTCCCAGAGGGGGAAAGGACAGTGTATCTAACGCACTGTGACACCCGGTCCCAGAGGGGGAAAGGACAGTGTATCTAACGCACTGTGACACCCGGTCCCAGAGGGTGAAAGGACAGTGTATCTAAAGCACTGTGACACCCAGTCCCAGAGGGGGAAAGGACAGTGTATCTAACGCACTGTGACACCCGGTCCCAGAGGGGGAAAGGACAGTGTATCTAACGCACTGTGACACCCGGTCCCAGAGGGGGAAAGGACAGTGTATCTAACGCACTGTGACACCCGGTCCCAGAGGGGGAAAGGACAGTGTATCTAACGCACTGTGACACCCGGTCCCAGAGGGTGAAAGGACATTGTATCTAAAGCACTGTGACACCCGGTCCCAGAGGGGGAAAGGACAGTGTATCTAACGCACTGTGACACCCGGTCCCAGAGGGTGAAAGGACAGTGTATCTAACGCACTGTGACACCCGGTCCCAGAGGGGGAAAGGACAGTGTATCTAACGCACTGTGACACCCGGTCCCAGAGGGTGAAAGGACAGTGTATCTAACGCACTGTGACACCCGGTCCCAGAGGGGGAAAGGACAGTGTATCTAACGCACTGTGACACCTGCTCCCAGAGGGGGAAAGGACAGTGTATCTGACGCACTGTGACACCCGGTCCCAGAGGGTGAAAGGACAGTGTATCTAACGCACTGTGACACCCGGTCCCAGAGGGGGAAAGGACAGTGTATCTAACGCACTGTGACACCCGGTCCCAGAGGGGGAAAGGACAGTGTATCTAACGCACTGTGACACCCGGTCCCAGAGGGGGAAAGGACAGTGTATCTAACGCACTGTGACACCCGGTCCCAGAGGGGGAAAGGACAGTGTTTCTAACGCACTGTGACACCCGCTCCCAGAGGGGGAAATGACAGTGTATCTAACGCACTGTGACACCCGGTCCCAGAGGGGGAAAGGACAGTGTATCTAACACACTGTGACACCCGGTCCCAGAGGGGGAAAGGACAGTGTATCTAACACACTGTGACACCCGGTCCCAGAGGGGGAAAGGACAGTGTATCTAACACACTGTGACACCCGGTCCCAGAGGGGGAAAGGACAGTGTATCTAACGCACTGTGACACCCGGTCCCAGAGGGGGAAAGGACAGTGTATCTAACGCACTGTGACACCCGGTCCCAGAGGGGAAAAGACAGTGTATCTAAAGCACTGTGACACCCGGTCCCAGAGGGGGAAAGGACAGTGTATCTAACGCACTGTGACACCCGGTCCCAGAGGGGGAAAGGACAGTGTATCTAACGCACTGTGACACCCGGTCCCAGAGGGGGAAAGGACAGTGTATCTAACGCACTGTGACACCCGGTCCCAGAGGGGGAAAGGACAGTGTATCTAACGCACTGTGACACCCGGTCCCAGAGGGGGAAAGGACAGTGTATCTCATGCACTGTGACACCCGGTCCCAGAGGGGGAAAGGACAGTGTATCTAACGCACTGTGACACCCGGTCCCAGAGGGGGAAAGGACAGTGTATCTAACGCACTGTGACACCCGGTCCCAGAGGGGGAAAGGACAGTGTATCTAACGCACTGTGTCACCCGGTCCCAGAGGGGGAAAGGACAGTGTATCTAACGCACTGTGACACCCGGTCCCAGAGGGGGAAAGGACAGTGTATCTAACGCACTGTGACACCCGGTCCCAGAGGGGGAAAGGACAGTGTATCTAACGCACTGTGACACCCGGTCCCAGAGGGGGAAAGGACAGTGTATCTAACGCACTGTGACACCCGGTCCCAGAGGGGGAAAGGACAGTGCATCTGACGCACTGTGACACCCGGTCCCAGAGGGGGAAAGGACAGTGTATCTAACGCACTGTGACACCCAGTCCCAGAGGGGGAAAGGACAGTGTATCTAACGCACTGTGACACCCGGTCCCAGAGGGGGAAAGGACAGTGTATCTAACGCACTGTGACACCCGGTCCCAGGGGGGGAAAGGACAGTGTATCTAACTCACTGTGCCACCCGGTCCCAGAGGGGGAAAGGACAGTGTATCTAACGCACTGTGACACCCGGTCCCAGAGGGGGAAAGGACAGTGTATCTAACGCACTGTGACACCCGGTCCCAGAGGGTGAAAGGACAGTGTATCTAACGCACTGTGACACCCGGTCCCAGAGGGGGAAAGGACAGTGTATCTAACGCACTGTGACACCCGGTCCCAGAGGGGGAAAGGACAGTGTATCTAACGCACTGTGACACCCGGTCCCAGAGGGTGAAAGGACAGTGTATCTAAAGCACTGTGACACCCAGTCCCAGAGGGGGAAAGGACAGTGTATCTAACGCACTGTGACACCCGGTCCCAGAGGGGGAAAGGACAGTGTATCTAACGCACTGTGACACCCGGTCCCAGAGGGGGAAAGGACAGTGTATCTAACGCACTGTGACACCCGGTCCCAGAGGGGGAAAGGACAGTGTATCTAACGCACTGTGACACCCGGTCCCAGAGGGTGAAAGGACATTGTATCTAAAGCACTGTGACACCCGCTCCCCGAGGGGGAAAGGACAGTGTATCTAACGCACTGTGACACCTGGTAACAGAGGGGGAAAGGACAGTGTATCTAACGCACTGTGACACCCGGTCCCAGAGGGTGAAAGGACAGTGTACCTAAGGCACTGTGACACCCGCTCCCAGAGGGGGAAAGGACAGTGTATCTAACGCACTGTGACACCCGGTCCCAGAGGGGGAAAGTACAGTGTATCTAACGCACTGTGACACCCGGTCACAGAGGGGGAAAGGACAGTGTATCTAACTCACTGTGACACCCGGTCCCAGAGGGGGAAAGGACAGTGTATCTAACGCACTGTGACACCTGCTCCCAGAAGGGGAAAGGACAGTGTATCTGACGCACTGTGACACCCGGTCCCAGAGGGTGAAAGGACAGTGTATCTAACGCACTGTGACACCCGGTCCCAGAGGGGGAAAGGACAGTGTATCTAACGCACTGTGACACCCGGTCCCAGAGGGGGAAAGGACAGTGTATCTAACGCACTGTGACACCCGGTCCCAGAGGGGGAAAGGACAGTGTATCTAACGCACTGTGACACCCGGTCCCAGAGGGGGAAAGGACAGTGTATCTAATGCACTGTGACACCCGGTCCCAGAGGGGGAAAGGACAGTGTATCTAACGCACTGTGACACCCGGTCCCAGAGGGGGAAAGGACAGTGTATCTAACGCACTGTGACACCCGGTCCCAGAGGGGGAAAGGACAGTGTATCTAACGCACTGTGACACCTGCTCCCAGAGGGGGAAAGGACAGTGTATCTAACGCACTGTGACACCCGGTCCCAGAGGGGGGAAGGACAGTGTATCTAACGCACTGTGACACCCGGTCCCAGAGGGGGAAAGGACAGTGTATCTAACGCACTGTGACACCCGGTCCCAGAGGGTGAAAGGACAGTGTATCTAAAGCACTGTGACACCCGCTCCCAGAGGGGGAAAGGACAGTGTATCTAACGCACTGTGACACCCAGTTCCAGAGGGGGAAAGGACAGTGTATCTAACACACTGTGACACCCGGTCCCAGAGGGGGAAAGGACAGTGTATCTAACGCACTGTGACACCTGGTCCCAGAGGGTGAAAGGACAGTGTATCTAAAGCACTGTGACACCCGCTCCCAGAGGGGGAAAGGACAGTGTATCTAACGCACTGTGACACCCGGTCCCAGAGGGGGAAAGGACAGTGTATCTAACGCACTGTGACACCCGGTCCCAGAGGGGGAAAGGACAGTGTATCTAACGCACTGTGACACCCGGACCCAGAGGGTGAAAGGACAGTGTATCTAACGCACTGTGACACCCGGTCCCAGAGGGGGAAAGGACAGTGTATCTAACGCACTGTGACACCCGGTCCCAGAGGGGGAAAGGACAGTGTATCCAACGCACTGTGACACCCGGTCCCAGAGGGGGAAAGGACAGTGTATCTAACGCACTGTGACACCCGGTCCCAGAGGGGGAAAGGACAGTGTATCTAACGCACTGTGACACCCGGTCCCAGAGGGGGAAAGGACAGTGTATCTAACGCACTGTGACACCCGGTCCCAGAGGGGGAAAGGACAGTGTATCTAACGCACTGTGACACCCGGTCCCAGAGGGGGAAAGGACAGTGTATCTCATGCACTGTGACACCCGGTCCCAGAGGGGGAAAGGACAGTGTATCTAACGCACTGTGACACCCGGTCCCAGAGGGGGAAAGGACAGTGTATCTAACGCACTGTGACACCCGGTCCCAGAGGGGGAAAGGACAGTGTATCTAACGCACTGTGTCACCCGGTCCCAGAGGGGGAAAGGACAGTGTATCTAACGCACTGTGAAACCCGGTCCCAGAGGGGGAAAGGACAGTGTATCTAACGCACTGTGACACCCGGTCCCAGAGGGGGAAAGGACAGTGTATCTAACGCACTGTGACACCCGGTCCCAGAGGGGGAAAGGACAGTGTATCTAACGCACTGTGACACCCGGTCCCAGAGGGGGAAAGGACAGTGTATCTGACGCACTGTGACACCCGGTCCCAGAGGGGGAAAGGACAGTGTATCTAACGCACTGTGACACCCAGTCCCAGAGGGGGAAAGGACAGTGTATCTAACGCACTGTGACACCCGGTCCCAGAGGTTGAAAGGACAGTGTATCTAAAGCACTTTGACACCCGCTCCCCGAGGGGGAAAGGACAGTGTATCTAACGCACTGTGACACCTGGTACCAGAGGGGGAAAGGACAGTGTATCTAACGCACTGTGACACCCGGTCCCAGAGGGTGAAAGGACAGTGTATCTAAAGCACTGTGACACCCGCTCCCAGAGGGGGAAAGGACAGTGTATCTAACGCACTGTGACACCCGGTCCCAGAGGGGGAAAGGACAGTGTATCTAACGCACTGTGACACCCGGTCCCAGGGAGGGAAAGGACAGTGTATCTAACTCACTGTGACACCCGGTCCCAGAGGGGGAAAGGACAGTGTATCTAACGCACTGTGACACCCGGTCCCAGAGGGGGAAAGGACAGTGTATCTAACGCACTGTGACACCCGGTCCCAGAGGGTGAAAGGACAGTGTATCTAACGCACTGTGACACCCGGTCCCAGAGGGGGAAAGGACAGTGTATCTAACGCACTGTGACACCCGGTCCCAGAGGGGGAAAGGACAGTGTATCTAACGCACTGTGACACCCGGTCCCAGAGGGTGAAAGGACAGTGTATCTAAAGCACTGTGACACCCAGTCCCAGAGGGGGAAAGGACAGTGTATCTAACGCACTGTGACACCCGGTCCCAGAGGGGGAAAGGACAGTGTATCTAACGCACTGTGACACCCGGTCCCAGAGGGGGAAAGGACAGTGTATCTAACGCACTGTGACACCCGGTCCCAGAGGGGGAAAGGACAGTGTATCTAACGCACTGTGACACCCGGTCCCAGAGGGTGAAAGGACATTGTATCTAAAGCACTGTGACACCCGGTCCCAGAGGGGGAAAGGACAGTGTATCTAACGCACTGTGACACCCGGTCCCAGAGGGTGAAAGGACAGTGTATCTAACGCACTGTGACACCCGGTCCCAGAGGGGGAAAGGACAGTGTATCTAACGCACTGTGACACCCGGTCCCAGAGGGTGAAAGGACAGTGTATCTAACGCACTGTGACACCCGGTCCCAGAGGGGGAAAGGACAGTGTATCTAACGCACTGTGACACCTGCTCCCAGAGGGGGAAAGGACAGTGTATCTGACGCACTGTGACACCCGGTCCCAGAGGGTGAAAGGACAGTGTATCTAACGCACTGTGACACCCGGTCCCAGAGGGGGAAAGGACAGTGTATCTAACGCACTGTGACACCCGGTCCCAGAGGGGGAAAGGACAGTGTATCTAACGCACTGTGACACCCGGTCCCAGAGGGGGAAATGACAGTGTATCTAACGCACTGTGACACCCGGTCCCAGAGGGGGAAAGGACAGTGTATCTAACGCACTGTGACACCCGGTCCCAGAGGGGGAAAGGACAGTGTATCTAACGCACTGTGACACCCGGTCCCAGAGGGGGAAAGGACAGTGTATCTCATGCACTGTGACACCCGGTCCCAGAGGGGGAAAGGACAGTGTATCTAACGCACTGTGACACCCGGTCCCAGAGGGGGAAAGGACAGTGTATCTAACGCACTGTGACACCCGGTCCCAGAGGGGGAAAGGACAGTGTATCTAACGCACTGTGTCACCCGGTCCCAGAGGGGGAAAGGACAGTGTATCTAACGCACTGTGAAACCCGGTCCCAGAGGGGGAAAGGACAGTGTATCTAACGCGCTGTGACACCCGGTCCCAGAGGGGGAAAGGACAGTGTATCTAACGCACTGTGACACCCGGTCCCAGAGGGGGAAAGGACAGTGTATCTAACGCACTGTGACACCCGGTCCCAGAGGGGGAAAGGACAGTGTATCTGACGCACTGTGACACCCGGTCCCAGAGGGGGAAAGGACAGTGTATCTAACGCACTGTGACACCCAGTCCCAGAGGGGGAAAGGACAGTGTATCTAACGCACTGTGACACCCGGTCCCAGAGGTTGAAAGGACAGTGTATCTAAAGCACTGTGACACCCGCTCCCCGAGGGGGAAAGGACAGTGTATCTAACGCACTGTGACACCTGGTACCAGAGGGGGAAAGGACAGTGTATCTAACGCACTGTGACACCCGGTCCCAGAGGGTGAAAGGACAGTGTATCTAAAGCACTGTGACACCCGCTCCCAGAGGGGGAAAGGACAGTGTATCTAACGCACTGTGACACCCGGTCCCAGAGGGGGAAAGGACAGTGTATCTAACGCACTGTGACACCCGGTCCCAGGGGGGGAAAGGACAGTGTATCTAACTCACTGTGACACCCGGTCCCAGAGGGGGAAAGGACAGTGTATCTAACGCACTGTGACACCCGGTCCCAGAGGGGGAAAGGACAGTGTATCTAACGCACTGTGACACCCGGTCCCAGAGGGTGAAAGGACAGTGTATCTAACGCACTGTGACACCCGGTCCCAGAGGGGGAAAGGACAGTGTATCTAACGCACTGTGACACCCGGTCCCAGAGGGGGAAAGGACAGTGTATCTAACGCACTGTGACACCCGGTCCCAGAGGGTGAAAGGACAGTGTATCTAAAGCACTGTGACACCCAGTCCCAGAGGGGGAAAGGACAGTGTATCTAACGCACTGTGACACCCGGTCCCAGAGGGGGAAAGGACAGTGTATCTAACGCACTGTGACACCCGGTCCCAGAGGGGGAAAGGACAGTGTATCTAACGCACTGTGACACCCGGTCCCAGAGGGGGAAAGGACAGTGTATCTAACGCACTGTGACACCCGGTCCCAGAGGGTGAAAGGACATTGTATCTAAAGCACTGTGACACCCGGTCCCAGAGGGGGAAAGGACAGTGTATCTAACGCACTGTGACACCCGGTCCCAGAGGGTGAAAGGACAGTGTATCTAACGCACTGTGACACCCGGTCCCAGAGGGGGAAAGGACAGTGTATCTAACGCACTGTGACACCCGGTCCCAGAGGGTGAAAGGACAGTGTATCTAACGCACTGTGACACCCGGTCCCAGAGGGGGAAAGGACAGTGTATCTGACGCACTGTGACACCCGGTCCCAGAGGGGGAAAGCACAGTGTATCTAACGCACTGTGACACCCGGTCCCAGAGGGGGAAAGGACAGTGTATCTAACGCACTGTGACACCCGGTCCCAGAGGGGGAAAGGACAGTGTATCTAACGCACTGTGACACCCGGTCCCAGAGGGGGAAAGGACAGTGTATCTAACGCACTGTGACACCCGCTCCCAGAGGGGGAAATGACAGTGTATCTAACGCACTGTGACACCCGGTCCCAGAGGGGGAAAGGACAGTGTATCTAACACACTGTGACACCCGGTCCCAGAGGGGGAAAGGACAGTGTATCTAACACACTGTGACACCCGGTCCCAGAGGGGGAAAGGACAGTGTATCTAACACACTGTGACACCCGGTCCCAGAGGGGGAAAGGACAGTGTATCTAACGCACTGTGACACCCGGTCCCAGAGGGGGAAAGGACAGTGTATCTAACGCACTGTGACACCCGGTCCCAGAGGGGAAAAGACAGTGTATCTAAAGCACTGTGACACCCGGTCCCAGAGGGGGAAAGGACAGTGTATCTAACGCACTGTGACACCCGGTCCCAGAGGGGGAAAGGACAGTGTATCTAACGCACTGTGACACCCGGTCCCAGAGGGGGAAAGGACAGTGTATCTAACGCACTGTGACACCCGGTCCCAGAGGGGGAAAGGACAGTGTATCTAACGCACTGTGACACCCGGTCCCAGAGGGGGAAAGGACAGTGTATCTCATGCACTGTGACACCCGGTCCCAGAGGGGGAAAGGACAGTGTATCTAACGCACTGTGACACCCGGTCCCAGAGGGGGAAAGGACAGTGTATCTAACGCACTGTGACACCCGGTCCCAGAGGGGGAAAGGACAGTGTATCTAACGCACTGTGTCACCCGGTCCCAGAGGGGGAAAGGACAGTGTATCTAACGCACTGTGACACCCGGTCCCAGAGGGGGAAAGGACAGTGTATCTAACGCACTGTGACACCCGGTCCCAGAGGGGGAAAGGACAGTGTATCTAACGCACTGTGACACCCGGTCCCAGAGGGGGAAAGGACAGTGTATCTAACGCACTGTGACACCCGGTCCCAGAGGGGGAAAGGACAGTGCATCTGACGCACTGTGACACCCGGTCCCAGAGGGGGAAAGGACAGTGTATCTAACGCACTGTGACACCCAGTCCCAGAGGGGGAAAGGACAGTGTATCTAACGCACTGTGACACCCGGTCCCAGACGTTGAAAGGACAGTGTATCTAAAGCACTGTGACACCCGCTCCCCGAGGGGGAAAGGACAGTTTATCTAACGCACTGTGACACCTGGTACCAGAGGGGGAAAGGACAGTGTATCTAACGCACTGTGACACCCGGTCCCAGAGGGTGAAAGGACAGTGTATCTAAAGCACTGTGACACCCGCTCCCAGAGGGGGAAAGGACAGTGTATCTAACGCACTGTGACACCCGGTCCCAGAGGGGGAAAGGACAGTGTATCTAACGCACTGTGACACCCGGTCCCAGGGGGGGAAAGGACAGTGTATCTAACTCACTGTGACACCCGGTCCCAGAGGGGGAAAGGACAGTGTATCTAACGCACTGTGACACCCGGTCCCAGAGGGGGAAAGGACAGTGTATCTAACGCACTGTGACACCCGGTCCCAGAGGGTGAAAGGACAGTGTATCTAACGCACTGTGACACCCGGTCCCAGAGGGGGAAAGGACAGTGTATCTAACGCACTGTGACACCCGGTCCCAGAGGGGGAAAGGACAGTGTATCTAACGCACTGTGACACCCGGTCCCAGAGGGTGAAAGGACAGTGTATCTAAAGCACTGTGACACCCAGTCCCAGAGGGGGAAAGGACAGTGTATCTAACGCACTGTGACACCCGGTCCCAGAGGGGGAAAGGACAGTGTATCTAACGCACTGTGACACCCGGTCCCAGAGGGGGAAAGGACAGTGTATCTAACGCACTGTGACACCCGGTCCCAGAGGGGGAAAGGACAGTGTATCTAACGCACTGTGACACCCGGTCCCAGAGGGTGAAAGGACATTGTATCTAAAGCACTGTGACACCCGCTCCCCGAGGGGGAAAGGACAGTGTATCTAACGCACTGTGACACCTGGTACCAGAGGGGGAAAGGACAGTGTATCTAACGCACTGTGACACCCGGTCCCAGAGGGTGAAAGGACAGTGTATCTAAAGCACTGTGACACCCGCTCCCAGAGGGGGAAAGGACAGTGTATCTAACGCACTGTGACACCCGGTCCCAGAGGGGGAAAGTACAGTGTATCTAACGCACTGTGACACCCGGTCACAGAGGGGGAAAGGACAGTGTATCTAACTCACTGTGACACCCGGTCCCAGAGGGGGTAAGGACAGTGTATCTAACGCACTGTGACACCTGCTCCCAGAGGGGGAAAGGACAGTGTATCTGACGCACTGTGACACCCGGTCCCAGAGGGTGAAAGGACAGTGTATCTAACGCACTGTGACACCCGGTCCCAGAGGGGGAAAGGACAGTGTATCTAACGCACTGTGACACCCGGTCCCAGAGGGGGAAAGGACAGTGTATCTAACGCACTGTGACACCCGGTCCCAGAGGGGGAAAGGACAGTGTATCTAACGCACTGTGACACCCGGTCCCAGAGGGGGAAAGGACAGTGTATCTAACGCACTGTGACACCCGGTCCCAGAGGGGGAAAGGACAGTGTATCTAACACACTGTGACACCCGGTCCCAGAGGGGGAAAGGACAGTGTATCTAACACACTGTGACACCCGGTCCCAGAGGGGGAAAGGACAGTGTATCTAACACACTGTGACACCCGGTCCCAGAGGGGGAAAGGACAGTGTATCTAACGCACTGTGACACCCGGTCCCAGAGGGGGAAAGGACAGTGTATCTAACGCACTGTGACACCCGGTCCCAGAGGGGAAAAGACAGTGTATCTAAAGCACTGTGACACCCGCTCCCAGAGGGGGAAATGACAGTGTATCTAACGCACTGTGACACCCTGTCCCAGAGGGGGAAAGGACAGTGTATCTAACGCACTGTGACACCCGGTCCCAGAGGGGGAAAGGACAGTGTATCTAACGCACTGTGACACCCGGTCCCAGAGGGGGAAAGGACAGTGTATCTAACGCACTGTGACACCTGGTCCCAGAGGGGGAAAGGACAGTGTATCTAACGCACTGTGACACCTGGTCCCAGAGGGGGAAAGGACAGTGTATCTAAAGCACTGTGACACCCGCTCCCAGAGGGGGAAATGACAGTGTATCTAACGCACTGTGACACCCGGTCCCAGAGGGGGAAAGGACAGTGTATCTAACGCACTGTGACACCCGGTCCCAGAGGGGGAAAGGACAGTGTATCTAACGCACTGTGACACCCGGTCCCAGAGGGGGAAAGGACAGTGTATCTAACGCACTGTGACACCCGCTCCCAGAGGGGGAAATGACAGTGTATCTAACGCACTGTGACACCCGGTCCCAGAGGGGGAAAGGACAGTGTATCTAACGCACTGTGACACCCGGTCCCAGAGGGGGAAAGGACAGTGTGTATAACGCACTGTGACACCCGGTCCCAGAGGGGGAAAGGACAGTGTATCTAACGCACTGTGACACCCGGTCCCAGAGGGGGAAAGGACAGTGTATCTAACGCACTGTGACACCCGGTCCCAGAGGGGGAAAGGACAGTGTATCTAACGCACTGTGATACCCGGAGTCGGGAGGGGAATTAGGCCTTGGGCCTGGGAGTCACTTAGAACCACACAGTGCAGAACAGGCCATTCGGCCCAGCGAGTGCTCACCGAGACATGAGAAAGACCTGAACTCCCACCTAATCCCGCTTGCCAACACCTGGCCCATATCCCGGAATGTTCTGACGTGCCAAGTGTTCATCCCGGTACTTTTTAAAGGATGTGACGCATCCCGCCCCCACCTCCCTCCCAGGCAGCGCATTCCACACCCTCACCACCCTCTGGGTGAAAAAGCTTTCCCTCAAATCCCCCCCTCAACCCCCCGCCCCCTCACCCTGAACCTGTGTCCCCCTCGGGACTGACCCCTTCAACTCAGGGGAGCTCCTTATCCACCCTGTCCGTGTCCCTCAGAATCTTGTACCCTCGATCAGGACGCCCCTCAGTCTTCTCTGCTCCAGAAAAACCAACCCAAGCCTCACCCAACCTCTCTCCGTAACTTCAATGTTCCGTCCCAGGCAGCATCTTGGTGAATCCCCTCCGCACCCTCTCCAGCGAGGTCACATCCTTCCTGTAACGCGGCGAGCAGAACTGAACACAGTCCCCCAGCTGTGGCCTCACCAAGGCTCGAAACAACTCCAACACGACCTCCCTGCTTTTGTAATCTACACCCCGATTGATAGAGGCCAGTGTCCCACGCGTCCTTTTCACCAAGGTACGGTGGCACAGCGGGTTAGCGCTGCTGCCGCACGGCGCCAGGGTTCGATTCCCGGCTCGGGTTCACTGTGTGGAGTCTGCACATTCTCCCCGTGTCTGCGTGGGTTTCCTCCGGGTGCTCCGGTTTCCTCCCACAGTCTGAAAGACGTGCAGGTTAGGGTGGATTGGGCCGTGCTAAATTCTCCCTCAGTGTGACCCGAACAGGAGTGTGGCGACTTGGGGGATTCTCACAGTAACTTCATTGCAGTGTTAATGTAAGCCTTGCTTGCGACTAATAAATGAACTTTAAACTTTACTGACGTGCCCTTCTGCCTTCAGAGGTCTGTGGACAAATGCGCCAAGGTTCCTTTGTTCCACAGACGTTCCGAGTGTCTTTCCATTCATTCAATACTTCCTTATCAAGTTACTCCTTCCAAAGTGTCATCTCGCACCTTTCAGGGTTAAATTCTATCTGCCACACACCCGTCCAATCCACATTCAGTCTATCAATGTCACAAGTAGGCTTACATTAACACTGCAATGAAGTTACTGTGAAAATTCCCCTAGTCGCCACACTCCTGTTCGGGTAACATTGAGGGAGAATTTAGCACGGCCAATCCCCACCCTAACCAGCACGTCTTTCGGACTTTGGGAGGAAACCGGAGCACCCGGAGGAAACCCACGCAGACACGGGGAGAAGGCGCAGACTCCGCACAGACAGTGGACCCGAGGCCGGGAATCGAACCCGGGTCCCTGTGAGGCAGCAGCGCTGACCCGCTGTGTGACTCCCCCCGTCCCCAACGGTGTAGCCCAAGACACTCCGCCTCACTGTTAACCACCCCGAACAATCTTTGTATCATCCGCAAGCTTACTAATCCGAAACTCCCCACGTAGTCATCTATCCCGACTGTCGGCAAGTTGGGTTGGAGAGTGAACCGTGACGAGGATGCAGAGATCCTTCAGAATCTTAAATGAAGACTGTGGAGGAACAGAGAGATCTTGGGGTCCATATCCACAGATCTCTCAAGGTTGCCACTCAAGTGGATAGAGCTGTGAAGAAGGCCTATAGTGTGTTAGCTTTTATTAACAGGGGGTTGGAGTTTAAGAGCCGTGGGGTTATGCTGCAACTGTACAGGACCTTGGTGAGACCACATTTGGAATATTGTGTGCAGTTCTGGTCACCTCACTATAAGAAGGATGTGGAAGCGCTGGAAAGAGTGCAGAGGAGATTTACCAGGATGCTGCCTGGTTTGGAGGGTAGGTCTTATGAGGAAAGGTTGAGGGAGCTAGGGCTGTTCTCTCTGGAGCGGAGGAGGCTGAGGGGAGACTTAATAGAGGTTTATAAAATGATGAAGGGGATAGATAGAGTGAACGTTCAAAGACTATTTCCTGTGGTGGATGGAGCTATTACAAGGGGGCATAACTATAGGGTTCGTGGTGGGAGATATAGGAAGGATATCAGAGGTAGGTTCTTTACGCAGAGAGTGGTTGGGGTGTGGAATGGACTGCCTGCAGTGATAGTGGAGTCAGATACTTTAGGAACATTTAAGCGGTTATTGGATAGGCACATGGAGCACACCAGGATGATAGGGAGTGGGATAGCTTGATCTTGGTTTCAGATAAAGCTCGGCACAACATCGTGGGCCGAAGGGCCTGTTCTGTGCTGTACTGTTCTATGTTCTATGATCTGGGCGGGTTGGGTGAGTGGGCTAATCAATGGCGGATAATTTGGATAAATGTGTGAGGTTATTCATCCTGGAAGCAAAAACAAGGCGGCAGATTCCTACCTGAAAGGGTGTACATTGGGAGAGGGGAGTGTGCAGAGGGACCTGGGTGTCCTCGTGAACCAGTCGCTGAAGGTAAGCGTGCAGCAGGCGGTAAAGACACCTAATGGTACGTTGGCCTTCATTGCGAGAGGTTTGGAGTACAGGAGCAGAGGGATGTGTTGTTGCGATAATACAGGGCCTTGGTGAAGCCTCACCTAGAGTATTGTGGGCAGTTTTGGATCTCCTGAGGAAGGATGTTCTTGCTCTCGAGGGACCACAGCGAAGGTTTACCAGGCTGATTCCGGGGATGGCGGGACTGGTGTACGAGGAGAGAATGACCAGGTTAGGATTGTTTCCGCTGGAGTTCAGACGAATGAGGGGGAGTTCTCATAGAGACTGATAAAATGATCGTAGAATCGCTGCAGTGCAGAAGGAGGCCATTCAGCCCATCGAGTCTGCACCGACCACAATCCCACCCAGGCCCTATCCCCATAACCCCACACATTTACCCTGCTAATCCCTCAAACCTACACATCCCGGGACACTAAGGGACAATTTAAAACGGCCAATCCACCTAACCTGTACATCTTTGGACACAAATGGGCAATTTAGCATGGCCAATCCACCTAACCTGCACATCTTTGGACACTAAGGGGCAATTTAGCATGGCCAATCCCCCTAACCAGTACATCTTTGGACACTAAGGGACAATTTAGCATGGCCAATCCACCTAACCTACACATCTTTGGACACTAAGGGACAATTTAGCATGGCGAATCCACCTAACCTGCACATCTTTGGACACTAAGGGACAATTTAACATGGCCAATCCCTCAAACCCACACATCTTTGGACACTAAGGGACAATTTAGCATGGCCAATCCCCCTAACCTACACATCTTTGGACACTAAGGGGCAATTTAGCATGGCCAATCCACCCTAACCTGCACATCTTTGGACACTAAGGGACAATTTAGCATGGCCAATCCACCCTAACCTGCACATCTTTGGACACTAAGGGACAATTTAGCATGGCCAATCCACCTAACCTGCACATCTTTGGACACTAAGGGACAATTTAGCGTGGCCAATACACCTAACCTACACATCCCAGGACACTAAGGGACAATTTAGCATGGCCAATCCACCGAACCCACACATCTTTGGACACTAAGAGGCAATTTAGCATGGCCAATCCACCTAACCTACACATCCCGGGACACTAAGGGACAATTTAGCATGGCCAATCCACCGAACCCACACATCTTTGGACACTAAGAGGCAATTTAGCATGGCCAATCCACCTAACCCGCACATCTTTGGACACTAAGGGGCAATTTAGCATGGCCAATCCACCTAACCTGCACATCTTTGGACACTAATGGGCAATTTAGCAAGGCCAATCCACCTAACCTGTACATCTTTGGACACTAAGGGACAATTTAGCATGGCCAATCCATCTAACCTGCACATCTTTGGACACTAAGGGACAATTTAGCATGGCCAATCCACCTAACCTACACATCTTTGGGCACTAAGGGACAATTTAACATGGCCAATCCACCAAACCTGCACATCTTTGGACACTAAGGGACAATTTAGCATGGCCAATCCACCTAACCTGCACATCTTGGGACACTAAGGGACAATTTAGCATGGCCAATCCACCTAACCTACACATCTTTGGACACTAAGGGGCAATTTAGCATGGCCAATCCACCTAACCTGCACATCTTTGGACACTAAGGGGCAATTTAGCACGGCCAATCCCCCTAACCTACACATCATTGGACCGTGGGAGGAAACCGGAGCACCCGGAGGAAACCCACGCAGACACGGGGAGAACGTGCAGACTCCGCACAGACAGTGATCCGAGCCGGGATTGAACCCAGTGATGCGCTGTCAATTCGGTGAAAGACTACCTGTGTGCCAATACAACTGTCAGCTTTTATTCATAACAGAACCAGGAGCACATCCCAACAGGTAACCGACCCGAACTGAACAAGGGGGAGGAGACAGTCACCTTTATACTAGGTGACAAGGGGAGGAGCCGGCAGGGGATGTGTCCAGGTATGACAAACAGACACAACGGTGGTCCAGGCAGGACAAAGGCACAACTGAGGTCCACCACATTCACCCCTTCCTTTCAAAAAAGCAACACGGGGGTGAAGCGGAAACAATATCACAAGTCCAGACGAACCGGTGGCTTGATCCGCCGTCGCGATCGTCGTAGTGCAGGTGGCAGAGTCGTCCGAGCAGGGAGCGATGTCGGCCCAGGGTCCACACAGTGAGCGTCGAGAGAAGGTGGTGTGAAGCGGACCGATCCGTCGTCCCGTCCAGTCGTCGGGTACTGCGTGGCGACGGCTCCGGCGACTCAAGCGAGCTGTACATAGGGGGCGAGAGGAGTGAGCAGTGGCCCTGGTGGCGTATGGGGAACAGGGGGACGGGGGATGGAGGGGCGTAGCGGTCTCTGGGCGCACAACACAAGGGACAGTGGGGCGGAGGGACGTGGTGGCCTCAGGGGCACCCGCGGGTGCCAAGTCACGGACAGAGACCGTGTCCTCCCGCCCGTCAGGGTACACTACATAAACGTATTGAGGATTAGCGTGGAGCAATTGGACCTCCTTGACCAAGGGATCTGCCTTATGGGTCCGGACATGCTTCCGAAGCAGAACGGGCCCCGGGGACATCAGCCAAGCTGGGAGCGAGGTACCCGAGGAGGACTTCCTGGGAAACGAAAACATCCGCTCGTGAGGGGTCGTATTGGTCGCTGTGCACAAGAGTGACCTAATGGAATGTAATGCGTCCGGAAGGACGTCTTGCCAACGGCTGACTGGAAGGCCCCTAGACCGTAACGCTAATAGAACAGCCTTCCAGACAGTGTTCTACATAGAACATAGAACGTAGAACAGTACAGCACAGAACAGGCCCTTCGACCCACAATGTTGTGCCGAGCTTTATCTGAAACCAAGATCAAGCTATCCCACTCCCTCTCATCCTGGTGTGCTCCATGTGCCTATCCAATAACCGCTTAATTGTTCCTAAAGTGTCTGACTCCACTATCACTGCAGGCAGTCCATTCCACACCCCAACCACTCTCTGCGTAAAGAACCTACCTCTGATATCCTTCCTATATCTCCCACCACGAACCCTATAGTTATGCCCCCTTGTAATAGCTCCGTCCACCCGAGGAAATAGTCTTTGAACGTTCACTCTATCTATCCCCTTCATCATTTTATAAACCTCTATTAAGTCTCCCCTCAGCCTCCTCCGCTCCAGAGAGAACAGCCCGAGCTCCCTCAACCTTTCCTCATAAGACCTACCCACCAAACCAGGCAGCATCCTGGTAAATCTCCTCTGCACTCTTTCCAGCGCTTCCACATCCTTCTTATAGTGAGGTGACCAGAACTGCACACAATATTCCAAATGTGGTCTCACCAAGGTCCTGTACAGTTGCAGCATAACCCCACGGCTCTTAAACTCCAACCCCCTGTTAATAAAAGCTAACACACTATAGGCCGTCTTCACAGCTCTATCCACTTGAGTGGCAACCTTGAGAGATCTGTGGATATGGACCCCAAGATCTCCCTGTTCCTCCACAGTCTTCAGAACCCGACCTTTGACCCTGCAATCCACATTTAAATTAGTCCTACCAAAATGAATCACCTCACATTTATCAGGGTTAAACTCCATTTGCCATTTTTCAGCCCAGCTTTGCATCCTATCTATGTCTCTTTGCAGCCTACAACAGCCCTCCACCTCATCCACTACTCCACCAATCTTGGTGTCATCAGCAAATTTACTGATCCACCCTTCAGCCCCCTCTTCTCCCGCTCTACTTGACCATTTCCCCTGGGGTTATAGCTAGTGGTGCGGCTGGAGGCAACGCCTTTGGCGAGCAGGTACTGCCTCAGCTCGTCACTCATGAAAGAGGACCCACGATCGCTATGGACATAGGCTGGGAAGCCGAACAGGGTGAAGAGCGTGTTCAGGGTCCGAATCACTGTAGCCGTGGTCATGTCCGAGCAGGGGAAGGCAAAAGGGAAACGTGAGTATTCGTCAATGATATTCAGGAAATAAACATTGCGGTTAGAGGAGGGGAGGGGGCCTTTAAAATCAATGCTAAGGCGCTCAAACGCGCGAGTGGCCTTTACAAGGTGCGCCCTACCTGGCCGGTAGAACTGCGGTTTGCACTCAGCGCAGACCCTGCATTGCCTGGTAACCGACCGGACTTCCTCGAGGGAGAAGGGCAGGTTATGGGACTTGACAAAATGGAAAAATCTGGTGACACCCGGGTGACAGAGGTCGTTATGGAGGGACTGTAGCTGGTCTGGTTGGGCGCTGGCACATGATCCACGGGACAGGACGTCTGGGGGCCCATTGAGCTTCCCGGGCCGGTACATGATGTCATATCTGTCGGTGGAGAGCTCAATCCTCCACCGCAAGATCTTGTCATTCTTAATCTTGCCCTTCTGCCTGGTGTTAAACAGGAAGGCAACTGATCGCTGGTCCGTAATGAAGGTGAACCGTTGGCCCGCAAGATACCGCGGCACGGTAGCACAGTGGTTAGCACTGCTGCTTCACAGCTCCAGGGACCCGGGTTCGATTCCCGGCTCGGGTCACTGTCTGTGTGGAGTTTGCACATTCCCCTCGTGTCTGCGTGGGTTTCCTCCGGGTGCTCCGGTTTCCTCCCACAGTCCAAAGATGTGCGGGTTA
Source organism: Mustelus asterias (assembly GCF_964213995.1). Taxonomy (NCBI): domain Eukaryota; kingdom Metazoa; phylum Chordata; class Chondrichthyes; order Carcharhiniformes; family Triakidae; genus Mustelus; species Mustelus asterias. Next base: position 154,950 of record NW_027590625.1, read on the forward strand.
GGTTGATTGGCCAGGTTAAAAATTGCCCCTTAGAGTCCTGGGATGTGTAAGTTAGAGGGATTAGCGGGTAAAATATGTGGGGGTAGGGCCTGGGTGGGATTGTGGTCGGTGCAGACTCGATGGGCCGAATGGCCTCCTTCTGCACTGTAGGGTTTCTATAATGGCGCCAATGCTGGACGGCTTCCATGATGGCCTCCTTCTCGACCGAGGAGTGTCGAATCTCAGCGCCTTGTAGGGTCCGGGAAAAAAAGCTGCTCCATGTCCGTCAAATGTTATGAATAAAATTGATGCGCTGTCAATTCGGCAAAAGACTACTTGTGTGCCAATACAACTGTAGGCTTTTATTCATTTCAGAACTAGGAGCAGATCCCAACAGGTAACCGACCCGAACTGAACAAGGGGGAGGAGACAGCCACCTTTATACTCGGTGGCAAGGGGAGGAACCGGCAGGGGATGTGTCCAGGCGTGACAAACTCACAACGGTGGTCCAGGCAGGACAAAGACACAACTGAGGTCCACCACACCCAGATCCCTGGCGCTGTGAGGCAGCAGCGCTAACCCGCTGTGCCAGCGTGCCGTGGTTAAAAAGTTAAATTCTAACAGGACTAGACAGGGTCGATGGAGGGAGGATGTCCCCGATGGTGGGGGGAGCCCAGAACCAGGGGGCGGTCACAGTCTGAGGATTGGGGGGAGACCATTTCGGACGGGGGTGAGGAGATATTTCTTCACCCGGAGAGCCTGTGGAATTCATTCCCACAGGAAGGAGTGAAGTGGGAAAATATACCTCTATAGGCTGGTATGAGTCAAAAATACAGTCAGGCTTTCTTCTCACAAGCTTATGGGAGAACTTGACCCCTTGAAAGCGGAAGCCAAAGTTCTCCCTGAACACAAGAAACGTGGATATTTATACATCAGGGTTCCCAATACAAGCCATAAAGCAAAGTCCAGTTAACAGTCCTTGATCGTAAATTATAGTTCCTTTAACAGCTTCTGATAGTCTTTGGATCATGGTTAGAAACCATCTGGTATCCTTGGGTCATAAAGCACAATTCCCCTGGTCGTTGCAGTCAAGGTGTCACCTCTGGTCCCCTGCTCTTCCCGCAGCTTTTCCTTTGAAACAAATTAAAACATGCTACCGTGCAAAGGGACCTGGGGGTCCTTGTGCATGAGACGCAAAAGCCCAGTCTGCAGGTACAACAGGTGATCAAGAAGGCAAATGGGATGTTGGCCTATATCGCGAAGGGGATAGAATATAAAAGCAGGGATGTCTTGATGCACCTGTACAGGGCATTGGTGAGGCCGCAGCTGGAATACTGTGTGCAGTATTGGTCCCCTTATATGAGGAAGGATATATTGGCATTGGAGGGAGTGCAGAGAAGGTTCACCAGGTTGATACCGGAGATGAGGGGTTTGGATTATGAGGAGAGGCTGAGGAGATTGGGTTTGTACTCGTTGGAGTTTAGAAGGATGAGGGGGGATCTTATGGAGACTTATAAGATAATGCGGGGGCTGGATAGGGTGGAGGCGGAGAGATTCTTTCCACTTAGTAAGGAAGATAAAACTAGAGGACACAGCCTCAAAATAAAGGGGGGTCGGTTTAAGACAGAGTTGAGGAGGAACTTCTTCTCCCAGAGGGTGGTGAATCTTTGGAATTCTCTGCCCACTGAGGTGGTGGAGGCTACCTCGCTGAATATGTTTAAAGCGCGGATGGATGGATTCCTGATCGGTAAGGGAATTAAGGGTTATGGGGATCAGGCGGGTAAGTGGTACTGATCCACGTCAGATCAGCCATGATCTTATTGAATGGCGGGGCAGGCTCGAGGGGCTAGATGGCCTACTCCTGCTCCTATTTCTTATGTTCTTATGTTCTTAAGTGACTGAGTGACTGAGTGCAACTGTCCCAGTGGGAGTCCTCCTTCAAACGGCCATTCTCGCACTCTACCATTTGGTCGCTGCTTCCTCTGCTTAAATCACAGACAAGCCTCCGGGAAAGAGAGACTAACATCTATATTCAACTGTCTGTTTTATCAGAATGATATAAACAAGCGAGGGAACCATGAACAAATGGCTTATACTAAAAGTAAAAGACGAAAGACATGAACAAATGGCTTATGCTACTACCAGGAGCAATATAAACAAAGGGGTGACTAGCCACAAGGAAACGTTATGTTTGTGATACATTCCAGGTCCAAAGTTCAACCTTTTAGGTACAAAATACATTGAGTACAAAAAAAAATTAACCCTTTTCCTTCTTCAAGGAGTTGATGCCAAAACATTGAATGTATTCAAGAGGCGGCTGGATAGAGCACTGGGGGCGAACTGGGATCAAAGGTGATGGGGGGAAAGCAGGATGAGGCGATTGAGTTGGATGATCAGCCGTGATGGTGATGGATGGTGGGGTAGGCTCGAAGGGGCTGAATGGCCTCCTCCCTGCTCCTATCTCCTGTGTTTCTATGTTGTTTGATATAAATGGCGAGTTATGGGGAACCCAGCACACATCCGTGTGGTACACTAGACACGGGCTTCGAGTCACTCCCAACAAGACCATACGTGACACGCCTCGGGGCAACTAATCCCTCCTCCCTGTCCTTGCTCCATATAAGAACATCAGAAATAGGAGCAGGAGTAGGCCATCTAGCCCCTCGAGCCTGCCCCGCCATTCAATAAGATCATGGCTGATCTGACGTGGATCTTACCCGCCTGATCCCCATAACCCTTAATTCCCTTACCGATCAGGAATCCATCTATCCGTGATTTAAACATATTCAACGAGGAAGCCTCCCCCACTTCAGAGAATTCCAGAGATTCACCACCCCCTGAGAGAAGAAGTTCCCCCTCAACTCTGTCCTAAAATGACCCCCCTTTATTTTGAGGCTGTGCCCTCTAGTTCTAGTTTCCTTTCTAAGTGGAAAGAATCTCTCCACCTCTACCCTATCCAGCCCCTTCATTATCTTATAGGTCTCTATCAGATCCCCCCTCAGCCTTCTAAATTCCAACAAGTACAAACCCAATCTCCTCAGCCTCTCCTCATAATCAACACCCCTCACCTCCGGTATCAACCTGGTGAACCTTCTCTGCACTCCCTCCAAGGCCAATATATCCTTCCGCAAGTATCCCTCCATCCCTTACATATTCATGTGCTTATGTAAAAGCCCCTTAAACCACCCCCCCCCACCTCCTCCCCGCCATCGTATCTGCCTCCAGCAGTGCGTTCCAAATACCTCTCCGTAAAAAAACTTACCCCTCACATCTCCTTTAAACTTTCCCCCTCTCTCCTCAAGTGCATGCCCCCCTCTCCCCCCGCTAGTCTTAGACGTTTCAACTCAGTCAGAGAGGTTTACAGCATGGAAACAGGCCCTTCGGCCCAACTTGTCCATGCCGCCTTTTTTGAAAAACCCCTAAGCTAATCCCAATTGCCCGCGTTTGGCCCATATCCCTCTATACCCGTCGTACCCATGTAACTGTCTAAACGCTTTTAAAATTGTACCCGCCTCTACAACTGCCTCTGGCAGCTCGTTCCAGACACTCACCACCCTCTGTGTGAAAAAATTGCCCCTCTGGACCCTTTTGTATCTCTCACCTTAAACCTATGCCCTCTAGTTTTAGACTCCCCTACCTTTGGGGAAAAGATATTGACTATCTAGCTGATCTGTGCCCCTCATTATTTTATAGACCTCTATAAGATCACCCCTCAGCCTCCTACGCTCCAGAGAAAAAAGTCCCAGTCTATCCAGCCTCTCCTTATAACTCAAACCATCAAGTCCCAGGAGCATCCGAGTAAATCTTTTCTGCACCCTTTCCAGTTTAACTCTGGGATAAAGATTCTGACAGTCGACCCTATCTCTGCCTCTCGTAATTTTATAGATTTCTATCAGGTCTTCCTCAGTCTCCAGAGAAAATAACCCTAGTTTGTTCAGCCTCCTCCTGATAGCTCAGAGCTTCTAATCCAGGCAACATCCTGGTAAACCTCTTCTGCACCCTCTCCAAAGCCTCCACATCCTTCCTGTAATGTGGTGACCAGAACTGGACACAATTGAGGACTAATCACAGTTTTATATAGCTGCAACGTGACTTCTGGACTCTTGTACACAAAGAACAAAAGAACAAAGAACAATACAGCACAAGAACAGGCCCTTCGGCCCTCCAAGCCCGCGCCGCTCCCCGGTCCAGGATTGAATCCTGAATCCAGGATCCCCGCCCAATTTTCCAGCCTATCTACATCCTAATATCCTACCCACCGAGCTGTCCCTCACAGCTACGATGCTTTGTTCATCACAACCTATTAACTCACCCCCACCCCCCCCCATTCCAGACCATGTGATCTCCAGGGAGAGGCGAAAACCCAGAGTGAAAAACCCCAGGGCCAATATGGGGGAAAAAAAAATCTGGGAAATTCCTCTCCGACCCCCTGAGGCGATCGAAACGAGTCCAGGAGATCACAATGGCCCTGATCGGAAAATGCTTCCCAACCCTAGTCATTTCCACTTCCGCGAACACCATATGAATTCCCTGCCCCCAAGACAGGTTCCCAACTATCCGCAGTCTCGCTCTGTACTGGCACCAGCAAGATGATCATAGAATGAAGCCTTGAAACGAGAAACAAGGAACAATTAGCCCGCGCCGCTCCCTGGTCCAAACTAGACCACTCTTTTGTATCCCTCCATTCCCACTCCGTTCATATAGCTGTCTAGATAAGCCCCGAACAATAAAGGCAAGCGTGCCAGAACACCTTCTTTACCACACTGTCTACTTATTATTATGTGTCACAAGTAGGCTTACATTAACACTGCAATGAAGCTACTGTGGAAATCCCCCAGTCGCCACACTCCTGTTCGGGTAACACTGAGGGAGAATTTAGCACAGCCCAATCCTCCCTAACCAGCGCGTCTTTCAAACTGTGGGAGGAAACCGGAGCACCCGGAGGAAACCCACGCAGACACGGGGAGAACGTGCAGACTCCGCACTGACGGTGACCCGAGGCCGGGGATCGAACCCGGGTCCCTGGCGCCGTGCCGCCCCTGCTCGCGTGGCCACTCACAGGGAGCTGCGGACTCGAACCCCCGGATCCCTCTGCACACCAGTTGCCATTCAGGGCTGTGCCGTTTGCGGATGGGCGCTGGAATGGGCCGGGCGTTCTGCCCCCTCGCCCACTGCCTCTCCCGGTGAAGACTTGGGCCTCGGGGAAAGGTCCGGGTTAGAAATCCACGGGAAGGCCCAGACTGGGGGGGGGCGGGGGGGGGGGGGAGCGGGGTGGGGGGCACTCCCAAACCACAGGGAGGAGAGCGTCGAACTCCGGGGTAGGGTTAGACGTAGAGCTGTCAGACTTTTGAATGGACCGACCTTATATTAAGTCGATCTTTCTCTACACCCTAGCTGTGACTGTAACACTGCATTCTGCACCCTCTCCTTTCCTTCTCTATGAACGGTATGCTTTGTATAGCGCGCAAGAAACAATACCTTTCACTGTATCCCGATACACGCGACAATAATTAAATCAAATCGAATCCTCCGTAGACCTTCTCTGCACGCTTCCCAGTTTATCAATGTCTAACTGGGCGACCCAAACCTCGATACAATACTCCAAGTGCAGGCTCACCCACGACTGATGTCCCGACTCTTGTACTCAATGCCCTGGCGCGTCACTGGGAGGTTTAAAGACTGAGCAGGCGTTAATAGCGGCGCCCAGGAGTTGGGCAGCAGGATGCATCAAAGGGCCCTCTCCCAGCGAGGATCATCATCCGAAAGTCTCCCCCACCTCCCCTCCCGGCCTCCCTCCCTTGCCAACAGTGGCTACCCGGTTGCACGGTTCGAGCTCACTGTGCCCGTGGAAGAGGATTCAAAGAATCGTCGAATCCCTACTGTGCAGAAGGAGGCCATTCCACCCATCGAGCCTGTACTGACCACTGTAGATCCAATGTAAGGGGGAGCTATACAATAAATGGCAGAACCATCAGTATAGACACACAGAGGGACCTGGGTGTACAAGTCCACAGATCCTTCAAGGTGGCAGCACAGGTGGAGAAGGTGGTGAAGAAGGCATATGGCATGCTTGCCTTTATAGGATGGGGCATAGAGTATAAAAGTTGGCGTCTGATGTTGCAGCTGTATAGAACGCTGGTTAGGCCACATTTGGAATACTGCGCCCAGTTCTGGTCGCCGCACTACCAGAAGGACGTGGAGGCGTTAGAGAGAGTGCAGAGAAGGTTTACCAGGATGTTGCCCGGTACGGAGGGTCTTAGCTATGAGGAGAGATTGGGTAAACTGGGGTTGTTCTCCCTGGAAAGACGGAGAATGAGGGGAGACTTAATAGAGGTGTATAAAATTATGAAGGGCATAGATAGGGTGAACAGTGGGAAGCTTTTCCCCAGGTCGGAGGTGATGAACACAAGGGGTCACGGGTTCAAGGTGAGGGGGGTGAGGTTCAACACAGATGTCAGGGGGACGTATTTTACACAGAGGGTGGTGGGGGCCTGGAATGCGCTGCCAAGCAAGGTGATGAGGCGGACACGCTGGGATGGTTTAAGACTTATCTAGACAGCCACATGAACAGACTGGGAATGGAGGGATACAAAAGAATGGTCTAGTTGGGACCAGGGAGCGGCGCGGGCTTGGAGGGCCAAAGGGCCTGTTCCTGTGCTGTACTGTTCTTTGTTCAATCCCACCCAGGCCCTATCCCTGTAACCCCATACATTTCCCCGAGCTAGTCCCCCTGACACTAAGGGACAATTTAGCATGGCCAATCCACCGAACCTGCACATCTTTGGACACTAAGGGACAATTTAGCATGGCCAATCCCCCCAACCTGCTCATCTTTGGACCCTAAGGGACAATTTCTGAATGGAGGGCTGTGACAAGTGGCGTTCCTCAGGGATCAGTGCTGGGACCTTTGCTGTTTGTAGAATATATAACTGATTTGGAGGAAAATGTAACTGGTTTGATTCGTAAGTTTGCGGACGACACAAAGATTGGTGGATTTGCGGATAGCGATGAGGACCATCAGAGGATACAGCAGGATATAGATCAGTTGGAGACTTGGGCGGAGAGATGGCAGATGGAGTTTAATCCGGACAAATGAGAGGTAATGCATTTTGGAAGGTCTAATACAGATAGGAAATATACAGTAAATGGCAGAACCCTTAAGAGTATTGATAGGCAGAGGGATCTGGGCGTACAGGTACACAGGTCACTGAAAGTGGCAATGCAGGTGGAGAAGGTAGTCAAGAAGGCATACGGCATGCTTGCCTTCATCGGCCGGGACATTGAGTTTAAAAATTGGCAAGTCATGTTGCAGCTTTATAGAACCTTAGTTAGGCCGCACTTGGAATATAGTGTTCAATTCTGGTCACCGCACTACCAGAAGGATGTGGAGGCTTTGGAGAGGGTACAGAAAAGATTTACCAGGATGTTGCCTGGTATGGAGGGCATTAGCTATGAGGAGAGGTTGGAGAAACTTGGTTTGTTCTCACTGGAACGACGGAGGTTGAGGGGAGACCTGATAGAAGTCTACAAGATTCTGAGGGACAGAGTGGATAGTCAGAAGCTTTTTCCCCAGGGTGGAAGAGTCAATTACGGGCGGCACAGGTTTAAGGTGCGAGGGGCAAGGTTTAAAGGAGATGTACGAGGCAGATGTTTTACACAGAGGGTGGTGGGTGCTTGGAACCTGTTGCCGGGGGAGGGAGTGGAAGCCGATACGGTCGTGAGTTTTAAGGGGTGTCTTGACAAATACATGAATAGGATGGGAATGGAGGGATATGGTCCCCGGAAGGGTAGGGGTTTTAGTTCAGTCGGGGGCAGCATGGTCGGTGCAGGAGGGCCGAAGGACCTGTTCCTGTGCTGTAATTTTCTTGGTTCATTGTTCCAATTTAGCGCGGCCAATCCACCCTAACCCGCACATCCTTGGACTGTGGGAGGAAACCGGAGCACCCGGAGGAAACCCACGCAGACACGGGGAGAACGTGCAGACTCCACACAGACAGCGACCCGAGGCCGGGAATCGAACCCGGGTCCCTGACGCTGTGAGGCGGCAGCGCTCGATTGTCGATGGGGGATTTGGGCAGAGGTTTTCAGGATCACCGGGGGGGTGGAGGAACTGTTCCCATTGGCGGGGGGGTGATTGGAAACCGGTGGAGCACACGGACACACAGGTCGAAGACGAGGGGTTAACAGGAGCGACGGAGACGGCTGGAGAAATATTTTCACACGGCGAGCGGCCTTTTAGGCCTACCTAAAACCCTCCATCCTATTAAGCTCCATGTACTCATCCAGGAGTCTCTTAAAAGACCCTATCGAGTTTGCCTCCACCACCACTGACGGCAGCCGATTCCACTCGCCCATCACCCTCTGTGTGAAAAACTTCCCCCTAACATCTCCCCTGTACCTACCCCCCAGCACCTTAAACCGGTGTCCTCTCGTAGCAGACATTTCCACCCTGGGAAAAAGCCTCTGAGAGTCCACCCGATCTATGCCTCTCAACATCTTATACACCTCTATTAGGTCTCCTCTCATCCTACGTCTCTCCAAGGAGAAAAGACCGAGCTCTCTCAGCCTATCCTCATAAGGCATGCCACTCAATCCAGGCAACATCCTTGTAAATCTCCTCAGCACCCTTTCAATCTTTTCCACATCCTTCCTGTAATGAGGCGACCAGAACTGAGCACAGTACTCCAAGTGGGGTCTGACGAGGGTCTTATATAGCTGCATCATTATCCCCGGACTCCTAAACTCAATCCCTCGATTGATAAAGGCCAGCACACCATACGCCTTCTTAACCACCTCCTCCACCTGCGGGGCCGATTTTAGGGTCCTGTGGACCCGGACCCCAAGGTCCTTCTGATCCTCTACAGTACTAAGAGTCTTTCCCTTAATATTGTACTCCTTCATCCCATTTGACCTGCCAAAATGGACCACGACGCATTTATCCGGGTTGAAGTCCATCTGCCACTTCTCCGCCCAGTCTTGCATCCTATCTATGTCCCTCTGTAACTTCTGACATCCCTCCAGACTATCCACAACCCCACCAACCTTCGTGTGGTCGGCAAACTTACCAACCCATCCCTCCGCTTCCTCATCCAGGTCATTTATGTTGATGACAAACAGCAAGGGTCCCAGAACAGATCCCTGGGGCACTCCACTGGTGACCGACCTCCATTTAGAAAACAACCCGTCTACAACCACTCTCTGCCTCCTTTGGGCAATGTGGGAATAGGAAGCCCCCTCCCCACAAGCTGCACTGCAGGAAACCGCCCCCCCCCCCCCCCTCCCCGAGGTTGCCCGGATCAAAGACGAGACAACACACTCTGGGCGAGACTCTACAAGTTTATTCACGGACAAGCAGTGTATGTACATCGCGGCGTTCCCCATCGATACACGGTCTTCAGGCTCGAGGACAGGAGCATCGCATTTGAAACCTCACTGATGTTTGAGTTTTCCAATCCCCCGGTCCCCCGCAGAGCTGCGTCGGGGCTGGTCAATGGCGTTCTCTAAGGGCCTATCCTATCTGTGCGCGCCTCTCCCCGCGTAGCTGTACCCCCCATCCCTCCCCGCTATCCAGAGCAGAGACAGAATGTGCTCAGCGTTGGCGGCAGAGAGAGGGGGGGGGGGAGAAAGGCCACCCTAGGTTAATTGGAGCCGGAGGCTGGGGGTAGGGTTGGAGGGGGAGCGGGCAGGTAAGGCAGGAGGAGGACGAGGGAGGGGAGGGAGGAGGGCGAGGCGGAGGGGGCCTCGGCCAGGCCGGGCTTGCCCTCGGGGGGCTTTGCGTCGGGGACCACGAGGAACATGGCGTCGGCGGCCGGGCAGGGTCCCTCGGGGGGCGGGGCGGCGCGGGGAGGGGGGAGTCCGCCCTCCCCCCCCCCTCCTCCCCCCCCCTCCCCGCCCGCCAGGTGGGTGCGCTCGTGCCGCCGGAGGCCCGAACGCCCGGCGAAGGCCTTGCCGCAGAGGAGGCAGGGGAAGCGGCGGGGCAGCGGGGGGGCGTCGCCGGGGGGGAGGGGCCCGGTCGCCGCGGCGCCGGGGGCCGGAGGGTGCGCCCGCTGGTGGCGCCGCAGGGCAGCCCGCCCCTCCAGCACGGCGGGGCAGAGGGGGCAGGGGGCCTGGGCGTGGGCCCGCTCGTGCTTGCGGAGGCTGGAGGAGACCACGAAGGCCTTGTCGCAGTGGGCGCAGCGGTAGGGCCGCTCGCCCGTGTGGGTGCGCCGGTGCTTGGTGAGGGCGGCGCGCTCGGCGAAGGCCTTCCCGCAGTCGGGGCAGGGGTGCGGCCGGTCGCCCGAGTGGGCCAGCCGGTGCCGCTTGAGGTCCCAGGAGGCGGCAAAGGCCTTGCCGCAGTCGGGGCAGGGGTGCGGGCGCTCGCCCGTGTGGGTGCGCTGGTGGAGGGCCAGATCGGCCGGCTGACGGAAGCTCTTGGGGCACCGGTCGCACTGGTGGGGGCGGAGGCCGGCGTGGCATCGCTGGTGACGCCGGAAGGAGGAGGGGTCGGCAAAGAGGCGGCCGCAGGCGGCGCAGAGGTAGGGCCGCTCGCCCGAGTGCGTGCGCCGGTGGTTACTCCAGGAGGAGCGCTGGGTGAAACCCTTGCCGCAGTCGGGGCACCGGTGCGGCTTCTCGGCTGCGTGGATGCGCTGGTGGCACGCCAGCGAGGATGAGCGGGCAAAGGCCTTCCCGCACTGGGCGCACTGGAAGGGCCGTTCGCCCGTGTGGCGCCGCTGGTGGTTGCGCAGGTCCTTGAGTTCGGCGTAGGCCTTGCCGCAGTGGGCGCAGGCGTGCGGCCGCAGGCCAGCGTGGGCCCGCCGGTGCTTGCGGCAGACCGAGGGGTCTGCAAAGCGCTTTCCGCACTCGGGGCAGGCGTAGGGGCGCTCGCCCGTGTGTTGGCGCTCGTGCACCCGCAGCTTGGCCGGCGTGGGGCAGGCCTTGCCGCAGTGGGCGCAGCGGCAGGGCCGAGGAGGGGCGGCGGCGGCCGGGGAGGTCCCTCGGCGCGGCGTGCCGCCCTCCTGCCTGTGGGCCTGGGCGGCGTGTACCCGCAGGCAGCGGGCCCGAGCAAAGGCCTTGCCGCACTCGGGGCAGCCGAAGGGCTTCTCCCCGGTGTGCGAGCGCACGTGGTTCTGGAGCTCCGAGGCGGTGCGGTAGGCCTTGGCGCAGGTGGGGCAGGGGAAGCGGCGGGCGGCGGGGGCACGGGAACCCCTCCCCTCGGGCGTGTCCTCGCCGGTCGTCTCCAGCTCGCTGCCGTCGCACTTCACCGCCATGTCGCCGTCCCTCGCCGCGTGGTCGGCTCCGGCAGCCTGCCGCGCCGCGTCTCCGTCCTCCCCCGGCGGCGCCTCCTTGCTCTGGTGCTGGGCGCTGCGGGCGTGCGCCCTAACCCGGGCCAGCGAGGTGAAACTCTCCCCACACTGAGAGCAAATAAACAACTCCCGGCGACGCGCCACTCGGCCTGACTGCCGCCTGGCATTCCCAGCCAGCGGGAGGGGGTCCAGATCCACCGGCCCTTCCGAGGCCATTGTCCGCGGCGGAGAACCTGCAGAGGGGGAGGCGGGGGGGGGGGGGGGGGGGGGGAGAGAGAGAGGGGGGGGGGAGGGATCGGGAGGGAGGGATCGGGAGGGAGGGACCGGGAGGGAGGGATCGGGAGGGAGGGACCGGGAGGGAGGGCGGAGACAGAGAGACGTTAGGAACTATTCTGAAATCTCAAACCAGAGCCCCCTGCAAACCCAATACAGACAACCCCCCTCCCACTCAACCACACAGTCCCAAGCTCCTCCTCCTCCTCCACACCGGGACCACCCTGCTCCACACTGGGACCACACACTCTCCCAGCCCCTCCACACTGGGACCACACGCTCCTCCACACGCTCTCCCAGCCCCTCCACACTGGGACCACACGCTCCTCCACACTGGGACCACACACTCTCCCAGCCCCTCCACACTGGGACCACACAATCTCCCTGCCCCTACACCCTGGGACCACCAGCCTGGGATCACCACCTTACTCCACATTGGGACCACCACCCTGCTCCACACTGGGGCCACCACCCTGGGGCCACCACCCTGCTCCACACTGGGACCACATTGCTCCACACTGGGGCCACCACACTGGGACCACCACCCCTGCTCCACACTGGGGCCACCCTGCTCCACAATGGGTCCACCCTGGGACCACCACCCTGCTCCACACTGGGACCACCACCCTGCTCCACACTGGGACCACCACCCCTGCTCCACCCTGGGACCACCACCCTTCTCCACCCTGGGACCACCACCCCTGCTCCACCCTGGGACCACCACCCTTCTCCACCCTGGGACCACCACCCTTCTCCACCCTGGGACCACCACCCTGGACCACCCCCCCTGCTCCACCCTGGGACCGCCCCCCCCTGCTCCACCCTGGGACTACCCCCCCTGCTCCACACTGGGGCCACCACCCTGCTCCACACTGGGGCCACCACCCTGCTCCACACTGGGACCACATTGCTCCACACTGGGGCCATCACCCTGGGACCACCACACTGGGACCACCCTGCTCCACAATGGGACCACCACCCTGCTCCACACTGGGACCACCCCCCCTGCTCCACCCTGGGACCACCCCCCCTGCTCCACCCTGGGACCACCCCCCCTGCTCCACCCTGGGACCACCCCCCTGCTCCACACTGGGACCACCCTGCTCCACCCTGGGACCACACACTCTCCCAGCCCCTCCACACTGGGACCACCCCCCTGCTCCACACTGGGACCACCCCCCCTGCTCCACACTGGGACCACCCCCCCCTGCTCCACACTGGGACCACCCCCCTGCTCCACACTGGGACCACCCTGCTCCACCCTGGGACCACACACTCTCCCAGCCCCTCCACACTGGGACCACCCCCCCTGCTCCACCCTGGGACCACCCCCCCTGCTCCACCCTGGGACCACCCCCCCTGCTCCACCCTGGGACCACCCCCCCTGCTCCACCCTGGGACCACCCCCCTGCTCCACCCTGGGACCACCCTGCTCCACCCTGGGACCACACACTCTCCCAGCCCCTCCACACTGGGACCACCCCCCTGCTCCACACTGGGACCACCCCCCCTGCTCCACACTGGGACCACCCCCCCTGCTCCACACTGGGACCACCCCCCTGCTCCACACTGGGACCACCCTGCTCCACCCTGGGACCACACACTCTCCCAGCCCCTCCACACTGGGACCACCCCCCTGCTCCACACTGGGACCACCCCCCCTGCTCCACACTGGGACCACCCCCCCTGCTCCACACTGGGACCACCCCCCCCTGCTCCACACTGGGACCACACACTCTCCCAGCCCCTCCACCCTGGGACCACCCCCCTGCTCCACACTGGGACCACCCCCCTGCTCCACACTGGGACCACACACTCTCCCAGCCCCTCCACACTGGGACCACCCCCCTGCTCCACACTGGGACCACACACTCTCCCAGCCCCTCCACCCTGGGACCACCCCCCAGCTCCACCCTGGGACCACCCCCCAGCTCCACCCTGGGACCACCCTCTGAGGCAGCACCAGCCCAGTGCCTGCCCCAGGTGCCGGGCTCTAGGACCCGGGGGCGCCCCTCTCTCTCTCCCTCTCTCTCACCCCCTTTGTGACGCTTCCCCTCTCGCGCGCCTGCACCTGGGACCGGCCGGAAGCGGAAGCGACCTTCCACTTCCGCCTGCTGGACAGGGGAACCCGCGAAAAGAGTTCCCCCCGGAAACCCGGAGATAAAGATCCCGGGAGAAAGGTTCCGGGATGGGGGAATAAAAGTTCCTACCCCCCAGAAGAAGCCCAGTGGAGGGGGGGGGGGGGGAGGGTTGTTGTATCTGGGAGGGTTTTTCAGGGAAGCCTCTTTGTTCATGAGTGTAAATGAATGTATTTGAAAGAATATCCATCATAAAACCCCAATTTAAAGGTGTTTTGTAAAATTAGAGCGGACTAAAGAATCTCGACCTGACCGCTAGCTCTCTCTGTTGTTCCAGGTCCTGGAGGTTTGCAGCTGGAAACAGGCCCTTCGGCCCAACCTCTCCCTGCCGTCCCTTCTGTTTCTAACCCCTAAGCTAGTCCCAATTACCCGTCTCTGGCCCATATCCCCCTTACAGTTAAGAAAGCCCCACCAACGCCTCTACTTTCTCAGGAGGCGAAGGAAATTCGGCATGTCCGCTCCGACTCCCGCCAACTTTTACAGATGCCCCATAGAAAGCATCCTTTCCGGGTGTATCACAGCTCGGTCTGGGGCTCCTGCTCTGCCCAAGACCGCAAGGAACTACAAAAGGGTCGTGAATGTAGCCCAGTCCCATCACGCAAACCAGCCTCCCATCTTGAACTTGTGCCCCCCTTGTAATCGTCATTCCTGCCTCAGGGAAAAAGCTTCCAACTCTTCACCCTATCCACGCCCCTCACAGTTCTATCAACTTCCCAACAGGTTGCCCCCCCATCCTCCGTCTCTCCAGGGAGAACAATCCCAGTTTACCCAATCTCTCCTCGTAGCTAATACCCTCCATACGAGGGGCAACATCCTGGTAAACCTCTTCTGTAACTCCCTCCCCAGAGCCTCCACGTCCTTCTGGTCGTGTGGTGACCATATTCCAATCCCATCGCGCAAACCAGCCTCCCATCCATTGACTCCGTCTACACTTCCCGCTGCCTCGGGGAAAAGCAGCCGACGTAATCAAGGACCCTGATGCACCATCAGTTTCCGAGGACTCCAGCGAGTGAGTGAAATACAACAGGCTTTTAATCGCAAAGAACTGGAACACACCCTTGTAGCTAACCTGGCCCAGACTGAGGCAGGGGGGAGGAACCGTTACCTTTATACCTCGATCAGGTGAAAAGGGAGGAGTCTCAGGTCAGGCGCAGCAGGGGTGTGTCCAAGCATATAATACGTAGTTACAGTGGGTCACCATAGACCCCCACGCACCCCGGACATTCTCTCTTCCACCTTCTTCCATCGGGAAAAAGATACAAAAGTCTGAGGTCTCGGACCGACCGACTCAAGAACAGCTTCTTCCCTGCTGCCGTCAGACTTTTGAATGAACCAACCTCGCATTAAGTTGATCTTTACTAAGATACAGAGTGGGCTCAGGCTACTGGGGAGAGTTTAAACTAGATAGGTTGGGGGGAGGTTCAGAGAGCTTGGCGAAGATAGGGATCTAGATGCGTATACGGCTTGTAGGAAGGGACTAAAGAAGGACATTAGGAGAGCCAGAAGGGGTCATGAGAAGGCCTTGGCAAGTAGAATTAAGGAAAACCCTAAGGCGTTCTATAAATATGTGAAGAGTAAAAGGATGCACTTTGGAAAAAAGAATAGAGGCATGGACTATTTTCTAAACGGTGACAAAATTCATAATGCTAAAGTGCAAAGGGACTTGGGAGTCCTAGTCCAGGATTCTCTAAAGGTAAACTTGCAGGTTGAGTCCGTAATTAAGAAAGCAAATGTAATGTTGTCATTTATCTCAAGAGGCTTGGAATACAAAAGCAGGGATGTACTTCTGAGGCTTTATAAAGCACTGGTTAGGCCCCATTTGGAGTACTGTGAGCAATTTTGGGCCCCACACCTCAGGAAGGACATACTGGCACTGGAGCGGGTCCAGCGGAGATTCACACGGATGATCCCAGGAATGGTAGGCCTGACATACGATGAACGTCTGAGGATCGTGGGATTGTATTCATTGGAGTTTAGGAGGTTGAGGGGAGATCTAATAGAAACTTACAAGATAATGAACGGCTTAGATAGGATGGACGTAGGGAAGTTGTTTCCATTAACAGGGGAGACTAGGACGCGGGGGCACAGCCTTAGAATAAAAGGGAGTCACTTTAGAACAGAGATGAGGAGAAATTTCTTCAGCCAGAGAGTGGTGGGTCTGTGGAATTCATTGCCACAGAGGGCTGTGGAGGCCGAGACGTTAAGCGTCTTCAAGACAGAAATTGATAAATTCTTGATTTCTCGAGGAATTAAGGGCTATGGGGAGAGAGCGGGTAAATGGAGTTGAAATCAACCATGATTGAATGGTGGAGTGGACTCGATGGGCCGAATGGCCTTACTTCCGCTCCTATGTCTTATGGTCTTATGATGAGACATGAAGGAATAGGGCCTATAAAAGGTGAAGGCAGGAAAATCTGTACGGTACGGAACAAGTAGAAATGACAGAGGTGCTTAATGAGTATTTTGCCTCGGTTTTCACAGAGGAGAAGGACATGGGTGGATGTACTGCGGGCTTGCGGTGGACTGAAAGGATTGAGTATGGGGACTTTAACAAAGAGGTTGTGCTGGAATCTTTGAATGGCATCAAGATAGATAAGTCACCGGGTCCGGATGGGATGTACCCCAGTTTACTGTGGGAGGGTAGAGAAGAGATTGCAGAGCCTCTGGCGATGACCTTTGCGTCGTCGATGGAGACGGGAGAGGTGCCGGAGGATTGGAGGATTGCGGATGTGGTTCCTATTTTCAAGAAGGGGAATAGGGATAGCCCAGATAATTACCGACCGGTGAGTCTAACCTCAGTGGTTGGTAAGCCTGATGGAGAAGATCCTGAGGGACAGGATTTATGAGCATTTAGAGAGGTTTAGTATGCTCAAGAATACTCAGCACGGCTTTGTCAAAGGCAGATCGTGCCTTACGAGCCTGGTGGAGTTCTTCGAAAATGTGACTAAACACATTGACGAAGGGAAGGCGGTAGATGTGGTTTATATGGATTTTAGCAAGGCGTTCGATAAGGTCCCCCATGCAAGGCTTCTAGAAAAGGTGAGAGGGCATGGGATCCAAGGTGCTGTTGCCCTGTGGATCCAGAACTGGCTTGCCCAAAGGCGGCAGAGAGTGGGTATAGATGGGTCTTTTTCTAATTGGAGGTCGGTCACCAGTGGTGTGCCCCGGGGATCTGTTCTGGGACCCTTGCTGTTTGTCATTTTCATAAATGACCTGGATGAGGAAGTGGAGGGATGGGTTGGTAAGTTTGCCGACGACACGAAGGTTGGTGGTGTTGTGGATAGTCTGGAGGGATGTCAGAAGTTGCAGAGGGACATAGATAGGATGCAAGACTGGGCGGAGAAGTGGCAGATGGACTTCAACCCAGATAAATGCGTCGTGGTCCATTTTGGTAGGTCAAATGGGATGAAGGAGTACAATATAAAGGGAAAGACTCTTAGTACTGTAGAGGATCAGAAGGACCTTGGGGTCCGGGTCCATAGGACTCTAAAATCGGCCCCGCAGGTGGAGGAGGTGGTTAAGAAGGCGTATGGTGGCCTTTATCAATCGAGGGATTGAGTTTAGGAGTCCGGGGATAATGATGCAGCTATATAAGACCCTCGTCAGACCCCACTTGGAGTACAGCGCTCAGTTCTGGTCGCCTCATTACAGGAAGGATGTGGAAAAGATTGAAAGGGTGCAGGGGAGATTTACAAGGATGTTGCCTGGATTGAGTGGCATGCCTTATGAGGATAGGCTGAGGGAGCTCGGTCTTTTCTCCTTGGAGAGACGTAGGATGAGAGGAGACCTAATAGAGGTGTATAAGATGTTGAGAGGCATAGATCGGGTGGACTCTCAGAGGCTTTTTCCCAGGGTGGAAATGTCTGCTACGAGAGGACACAGGTTTAAGGTGCTGGGGGGTAGGTACAGGGGAAATGTTAGGGGGAAGTTTTTCACACAGAGGGTGGTGGGTGAGTGGAATCGGCTGCCATCAGTGGTGGTGGAGGCAAACTCAATGGGGTCTATTAAGAGACTCCTGGATGAGTACATGGGACTTAATAGGATGGAGGGTTATAGGTAGGCCTAAAAGGTAGGGATATGTTCGGCACAACTTGTGGGGCCAAAGGGCCTGTTTTGTGCTGTAGTTTTTCTATGTTTCCATGTTTCTCTACACCCCGAGCTGTGACTGTAACACTACATTCTGCACCCTCTCCTTTCATTCTCTATGAACGGTATGCTCTGTATAGCGCGCAAGAAACAATACTTTTCACCGTATCCCAATACATGTGACAATAATAAATCAAATCTAATCCTTTTCCTTCTCTATTGTGGAATTCGCTTCCAGAAGTCGGTTCAAAAACTGATGAGACACCGGTTCCTCCGCAAACCTTCTTTATTGCATCGGAGGAGAGATCGCTGGACCAGGCGCATCAAGCATGGGTTCGTGACTCTCTGTCTAGCTTACCAAACAGTTTCAGTTATACACGACGGAGATACATCCACATACCTCTGTTATCCAACTAGGGCACAGCTGTGTTGTTACATTTTGATTGGATTACTTTCAAGAACAAAAAATGGCAAATGGAATTTAACGCAGACAAGTGTGAGATATTGCACATTGGAAGGACAAACCAAAGTAGAACGTACAGGGTAAATGGTAGGACTCTGAAGAGTGCAGTTGAACAGAGGGATCTGGGAATACAGGTACAGAATTCCCTCAAAGTGACGTCACAGGTGGATAGGGTGTAAAGAGTGCCTTTGGTACATTGGCCTTTATAAATCGGAGTATCGAGTATAAAAGTTGGAGTGTTATGGTAAGGTTATATAAGGCATTGGTGAGGCCGAATTTGGAGTATTGTGTACAGTTTTGGTCACCTAGTTACAGGAAGGATGTAAATAAGGTTGAAAGAGTGCAGAGAAGGTTCACAAGGATGTTGCCGGGACTTGAGAAGCTGAGTTACAGAGAGAGGTTGAATAGGTTGGGACTTTATTCCCTGGAGCGTAGAAGATTGAGGGGAGATTTGATAGAGGTGTATAAGATTTTGATGGGTATGGATAGAGTGAATGCAAGCAGGCTTTTTCCACTGAGGCTCGGGGAGAAAAAAACCAGAGGGCATGGGTTAAGGGTGAGGGGGGAAAAGTTTAAAGGGAATATTAGGGGGGGCTTCTTCATGCAGAGAGCGGTGGGAGTGTGGAATGAGCTGCCGGATAAAGTGGTAAATGCGGGGTCACTTTTAACATTTAAGAAAAACTTGGACGGGTTGATGGATGAGAGGGGTGTGGAGGGATATGGTCCAAGTGCAGGTCAGTGGGACTAGGCAAAAAATGGTTCGGCACAGACAAGAAGGGCCAAAAGGCCTGTTTCTGAGCTGTAATTTTCTATGGTTCTATGGTTCTCATAGGCCAATCGATGCGGCCCTGCCCTCCAAAACCAGAACCACAATTACCTATTCGCTGTGTCTTTAACACAATCATTAGTTTCGCTTGTTGCCCTCGCCTCAGGCCCTTTCCATAACCAGTTTATCCCTCAACTGATTCCTAGTTACGCATCCCAATTTTAACCCTTTCCTCTTCTCAATCTACCTGATACACATTCTCGCTGTACTCTATGAACGGTATGCTTTGTCTGTATCGCGCGCAAGAAACAATACTTTTCACTGTATCCCAATACACGTGACAATAATGAATCAAATCAAACCCATGTAACTGTCTAAATGCTTTTTAAAAGACAAAATTGTACCCGCCTCTACTACTGCCTCTGGCAGCTCGTTCCAGACACTCACCACCCTCTGTGTGAAAAAACTGCCCCTCTGGACCCTTTTGTATCTCTCCCCTCTCACCTTAAACCTATGCCCTCTAGTTTTAGACTCCCCTACCTTTGGGAAAAGATATTGACTATCTCGCTGATCTGTGCCCCTCATTATTTTATAGACCTCTATAAGATCACCCCTCAGCCTCCTACGCTCCAGAGAAAAAAGTCCCAGTCTATCCAGCCTCTCCTTATAACTCAACCCATCAAGTCCCGGTAGCATCCGAGTAAATCTTTTCTGCACTCCTTCTAGTTTAATAATATCCTTTCTACAATAGGGTGACCAGAACTGTACACAGTATTCCAAGTGTGGCCTTACCAATGTCTTGTACAACTTCAACAAAACGTCCCAACTCCTGTATTCAATGTTCTGACCGATGAAACCAAGCATGCCGAATGCCTTCTTCACCACTCTGTCCACCTGTGACTCCACTTTCAAGGAGCTATGAACCTGTACCCCTCGATCTCTTTGTTCTGTAACTCCCCCCAACGCCCAACCATTAACTGAGAAAGTCCTGCCCTGGTTCAATCATATGCAGCAACCTATCATGTGGTACCTTATCAAAGGCCTTGCTAAAGTCCATGTCGACAACATCAACTGCACTGCCCTCATCGACCTTCTTGGTTACCCCTTCAAAAAACTCAATCAAATCTGTGATACATGACTTAAGTCAAATGTGCCGCAGTATAAACCTTACCGCGAGCGACCTCTGATGCTCCAGGTCGAGCAGGCCGCAGTATAAACCTTACCGCGAGCTACCTCTGATCTCCCAAGTCAGAGAGTCACAGAATAAGAACAGTGCAGAAGGAGACCATTCGGCCCATCGAGTCTGCACCGACCGCAGTCCCAGACTATCCCCGTAACCACCCGGTATTTACCCAGTTAATTCCCCCCTGACACTAAGGGACAATTTAGCATGGCCAATCCACCTAACCTACACACCTGTGGACATTAAGGGGCAATTTAGCATGGCCAATCCACCTAACCTGCACATCTTTGGACACTAAGGGGCAATTTAGCATGGTCAATCCACCTAACCCGCACATCTTTGGACACTAAGGGGCAATTTAGCATGGTCAATCCACCTAACCCGCACATCTTTGGACACTAAGGGGCAATTTAGCGTGGCAAATCCTCCTAACCTGCACATCTTTGGACACTAAGGGGCAATTTAGCATGGCCAATCCACCTAACCCGCACATCTTTGGACACAAAGGGGCAATTTAGCATGGCCAATCCACCAAACCCGCACATATTTGGACACGAAGGGGCAATTTAGCATGGCCAATCCACCAAACCCGCACATATTTGGACACGAAGGGGCAATTTAGCATGGCCAATCCACCTAACCCGCACATCTTTGGACACTAAGGGGCAATTTAGCATGGCCAATCCACCAAACCCGCACATATTTGGACACGAAGGGGCAATTTAGCATGGCCAATCCACCAAACCCGCACATATTTGGACACGAAGGGGCAATTTAGCGTGGCCAATCCACCAAACCCGCACATATTTGGACACGAAGGGGCAATTTAGCACGGCCAATCCACCTAACCCGCACATCTTTGGACACTAAGGGGCAACTTAGCATGGCCAATCCACCTAACCTACACACCTGTGGACATTAAGGGGCAATTTAGCATGGCCAATCCCCCTAACCTGCACATCTTTGGACACTAAGGGGCAACTTAGCATGGCCAATCCACCTAACCTACACATCTTTGGACACTAAGGGGCAATTTAGCATGGTCAATCCACCTAACCCGCACATCTTTGGACACTAAGGGGCAATTTAGCATGGTCAATCCACCTAACCCGCACATCTTTGGACACTAAGGGGCAATTTAGCGTGGCAAATCCTCCTAACCTGCACATCTTTGGACACTAAGGGGCAATTTAGCATGGCCAATCCACCTAACCCGCACATCTTTGGACACTAAGGGGCAATTTAGCATGGCCAATCCACCAAACCCGCACATATTTGGACACGAAGGGGCAATTTAGCATGGCGAATCCACCGAACCGCACATCTTTGGACACTAAGGGACAATTTAGCATGGCCAATCCACCCTAACCTACACATCTTTGGACACGAAAGGGCAATTTAGCATGGCCAATCCACCTAACCCACACATATTTGGACACGAAGGGGCAATTTAGCATGGCCAATGCACCTAACCCGCAAATCTTTGGACACTAAGGGACAATTTAGCATGGCCAATCCCCCTAACCCGCACATCATTGGACACTAAGGGGCAATTTAGCATGGCCAATACACCTAACCCACACATCTTCGGACACTAAGGGACAATTTAGCACGGCCAATCCACCCTAACCTACACATCTTTGGACACTAAGGGACAATTTAGCATGGCCAATCCACCCTAACCCGCACATCTTTGGACACTCAGGGACAATTTAGCACGGCCAATCCACCTACCCTACACATCTTTGGACACTAAGGGGCAATTTAGCATGGCCAATCCACCTAACCTACACATCTTTGGACACCAAGGGGCAATTTAGCATGGCCAATCCACCTAACCCACACATCTTTGGACACTAAGGGACAAGTTAGCACGGCCAATCCACCGAACCTGCACTTCTTTGGACACGAAGGGGCAATTTAGCATGGCCAATCCGCCCAACCTGCACATCTTTGGACACGAAGGGGCAATTTAGCATGGCCAATCCACCTAACCCGCACATCTTTGGAGACTAAGGGGCAATTTAGCATGGCCAATCCACCTTACCTACACATCTTTGGACACTCAGGGGCAATATAGCATGGCCAATCCACCTAACCCACACATCTTTGGACACTAAGGGGCAATTCAGCATGGCCAATCCACCTAACCTGCACATCTTTGGACACTAAGGGACAATTTAGCATGAGCAATCCACCGAACCTGCACATCTTTGGACACTAAGGGGCAATTTAGCATGGCCAATCCACCGAACCTGCACATCTTTGGACACTAAGGGACAATTTAGCATGGCCAATCCCCCTTACCCGCACATCTTTGGACACTAAGGGACAATTTAGCATGGCCAATCCACCTAACCTACACATCTTTGGACACTAAGGGGCAATTTAGCATGGCCAATCCACCTTACCTACACATCTTTGGACACTAAGGGACAATTTAGCCCAGCCAATCCACCTAACCTACACATCTTTGGACACGAAGGGGCAATTTAGCATGGCCAATCCACCTAACCCGCACATCTTTGGAGACTAAGGGGCAATTTAGCATGGCCAATCCACCTTACCTACACATCTTTGGACACTCAGGGGCAATATAGCATGGCCAATCCACCTAACCCACACATCTTTGGACACTAAGGGGCAATTTAGCATGGCCAATCCACCTAACCTGCACATCTTTGGACACTAAGGGGCAATTTAGCATGGCCAATCCACCGAACCTGCACATCTTTGGACACTAAGGGACAATTTAGCATGGCCAATCCACCTAACTTACACATCTTTGGACACTAAGGGACAATTTATCATGGCCAATCCACCTAACTCGCACATCTTTGGACACGAAGGGGCAACCTAGCATGGCCAATACACCTAACCTACACATCTTTGCACACTAAGGGGCAATTTAGCATGGCCAATCCACCCTAACCTACACATCTTTGAACACTAAGGGGCAATTTAGCATGGCCAATACACCTTACCCGCACATCTTTGGACACTAAGGCGCAATTTAGCACGGCCAATCCATCTAACGCGCACATATTTGGACACGAGGGAAAATTTAACATGGCCAAGCCTCCAAACCTGCACATCTTTGGACACTAGGTGGCAGTTTAGCATGGCCAATCCACCTAACCTGCACATCTTTGGACACTAAGGGGCAATTTCGCATGGCCAATCCACCTAACCTGCACATCTTTGGACACTAAGGGACAATTTAGCATGGCCAGTCCACCTCACCTACACATCTTTGGACACTGAGGGGCAATTTTGCATGGCCAATCCACCTAACCTGCAAATCTTTGGACACTAAGGGACAATTTAGCACGGCCAATCCACCCTAACCTGCACATCTTTGGACACTAAGGGGCAATTTAGCATGGCCAATCCACCTAACGCGCACATCTTTGGACACTAAGGGGCAATTTAGCATGGCCAATCCCCCTTACCCGCACATCTTTGGACACTAAGGGGCAGTTTAGCATGGCCAATCCACCTAACCTGCACATCTTTGGACACTAAGGGGCAATTTCGCATGGCCAATCCACCTAACCTGCACATCTTTGGACACTAAGGGACAATTTAGCATGGCCAGTCCACCTAACCTACACATCTTTGGACACTGAGGGGCAATTTCGCATGGCCAATCCACCTAACCTGCAAATCGTTGGACACTAAGGGACAATTTAGCATGGCCAATTCACCCTAACCTGCACATCTTTGGACACTCAGGGGCAATTTAGCATGGCCAATCCACCTAACGCGCACATCTTTGGACACTAAGGGGCAATTTAGCATGGCCAATCCACCTTACCTACACATCTTTGGACACTAAGGGACTATTTAGCACAGCCAATCCACCTTACCTACACATCTTTGGACACTCAGGGGCAATATAGCATGGCCAATCCACCTAACCCACACATCTTTGGACACTAAGGGGCAATTCAGCATGGCCAATCCACCTAACCTGCACATCTTTGGACACTAAGGGACAATTTAGCATGAGCAATCCACCGAACCTGCACATCTTTGGACACTAAGGGGCAATTTAGCATGGCCAATCCACCGAACCTGCACATCTTTGGACACTAAGGGGCAATTTAGCATGGCCAATCCACCTAACCCGCACATCTTTGGACACTAAGGGGCAATTTAGCATGGCCAATCCACCTTACCTACACATCTTTGGACACTAAGGGACAATTTAGCACAGCCAATCCACCTAACCTACACATCTTTGGACACGAAGGGGCAATTTAGCATGGCCAATCCACCTAACCCACACATATTTGGACACTAAGGGGCAGTTTAGCATGGCCAATCCACCTAACCTGCAAATCTTTGGACACTAAGGGGCAATTTAGCATGGCCAATCCACCTAACCTACACATCTCTGGACACTAAGGGGCAATTTAGCACGGCCAATCCACCTAACCTACACATCTTTGGACACTAAGGGGCAATTTAGCATGGCCAATCCACCGAACCTGCACATCTTTGGACACTAAGTGGCAATTTAGCATGGCCAATCCACCTAACTTACACATCTTTGGACACTAAGGGACAATTTATCATGGCCAATCCACCTAACCCGCACATCTTTGGACACGAAGGGGCAACCTAGCATGGCCAATACACCTAACCTACACATCTTTGCACACTAAGGGGCAATTTAGCATGGCCAATCCACCCTAACCTACACATCTTTGAACACTAAGGGGCAATTTAGCATGGCCAATACACCTTACCCGCACATCTTTGGACACTAAGGCGCAATTTAGCACGGCCAATCCATCTAACGCGCACATATTTGGACACGAGGGAAAATTTAACATGGCCAAGCCTCCAAACCTGCACATCTTTGGACACTAGGGGGCAGTTTAGCATGGCCAATCCACCTAACCTGCACATCTTTGGACACTAAGGGACAATTTAGCATGGCCAATCCCCCTTACCCGCACATCTTTGGACACTAAGGGGCAGTTTAGCATGGCCAATCCACCTAACCTGCACATCTTTGGACACTAAGGGGCAATTTCGCATGGCCAATCCACCTAACCTGCACATCTTTGGACACTAAGGGACAATTTAGCATGGCCAGTCCACCTAACCTACACATCTTTGGACACTGAGGGGCAATTTCGCATGGCCAATCCACCTAACCTGCAAATCTTTGGACACTAAGGGACAATTTAGCATGGCCAATCCACCCTAACCTGCACATCTTTGGACACTAAGGGGCAATTTAGCATGGCCAATCCACCTAACGCGCACATCTTTGGACACTAAGGGGCAATTTAGCATGGCCAATCCCCCTTACCCGCACATCTTTGGACACTAAGGGGCAGTTTAGCATGGCCAATCCACCTAACCTGCACATCTTTGGACACTAAGGGGCAATTTCGCATGGCCAATCCACCTAACCTGCACATCTTTGGACACTAAGGGACAATTTAGCATGGCCAGTCCACCTAACCTACACATCTTTGGACACTGAGGGGCAATTTCGCATGGCCAATCCACCTAACCTGCAAATCTTTGGACACTAAGGGACAATTTAGCATGGCCAATCCACCCTAACCTGCACATCTTTGGACACTCAGGGGCAATTTAGCATGGCCAATCCACCTAACGCGCACATCTTTGGACACTAAGGGACTATTTAGCACAGCCAATCCACCTAACCTACACATCGTTGGACACTAAGGAGCAATTTAGCATGGCCAATCCACCTTACCTACACATCTTTGGACACTAAGGGACTATTTAGCATGGCCAATCCACCTTACCTACACATCTTTGGACACTCAGGGGCAATATAGCATGGCCAATCCACCTAACCCACACATCTTTGGACACTAAGGGGCAATTCAGCATGGCCAATCCACCTAACCTGCACATCTTTGGACACTAAGGGACAATTTAGCATGAGCAATCCACCGAACCTGCACATCTTTGGACACTAAGGGGCAATTTAGCATGGCCAATCCACCAAACCTGCACATCTTTGGACACTAAGGGACAATTTAGCATGGCCAATCCCCCTTACCCGCACATCTTTGGACACTAAGGGGCAATTTAGCATGGCCAATACACCTAACCCGTGCATCTTTGGACACTAAGGGACAATTGAGCATGGCCAATCCACCTAACCTACACATCTTTGGACACTAAGGGACAATTTCGCATGAGCAATCCACCGAACCTGCACATCTTTGGACACTAAGGGGCAATTTACCACGGCCAATCCACCGAACCTGCACATCTTTGGACACTAAGGGACAATTTAGCATGGCCAATCCACCTAACCTACACATCTTTAGACACTGAGGGGCCATTTAGCATGGCCAATCCACCTAACCTACACATCTTTGGACACGAAGGGGCAATTTAGCACGGCCAATCCACCTAACCCGCACATCTTTGGACACTAAGGGGCAATTTATCATGGCCAATCCACCTAACCCACACATATTTGGACACTAAGGGGCAGTTTAGCATGGCCAATCCACCTAACCTGCAAATCTTTGGACACTAAGGGACAATTTAGCATGGCCAATCCACCTAACCTGCAAATCTTTGGACACTAAGGGACAATTTAGCACGGCCAATCCACCTAACCTGCACATCTTTGGACACTAAGGGGCAATTTAGCATGGCCAATCCACCTAACCCGCACATCTTTGGACACTAAGGGGCAATTTAGCATGGCCAATCCACCTTACCTACACATCTTTGGACACTAAGGGACAATTTAGCACAGCCAATCCACCTAACCTACACATCTTTGGACACGAAGGGGCAATTTAGCATGGCCAATCCACCTAACCCGCACATCTTTGGAGACTAAGGGGCAATTTAGCATGGCCAATCCACCTTACCTACACATCTTTGGACACTCAGGGGCAATATAGCATGGCCAATCCACCTAACCCACACATCTTTGGACACTAAGGGGCAATTTAGCATGGCCAATCCACCTAACCTGCACATCTTTGGACACTAAGGGACAATTTAGCATGAGCAATCCACCGAACCTGTACATCTTTGGACACTAAGGGGCAATTTAGCATGGCCAATCCACCGAACCTGCACATCTTTGGACACTAAGGGACAATTTAGCATGGCCAATCCCCCTTACCCGCACATCTTTGGACACTAACGGGCAATTTAGCATGGCCAATACACCTAACCCGTGCATCTTTGGACACTAAGGGACAATTTAGCATGGCCAATCCACCTAACCTACACATCTTTGGACACTGAGGGGCAATTTAGCATGGCCAATCCACCTAACCGACACATCTTTGGACACTAAGGGGCAATTTAGCATGGCCAATCCACCTAACCCGCACATCTTTGGACACTAAGGGGCAATTTAGCACGGCCAATCCACCTAACCTACACATCTTTGGACACTAAGGGGCAATTTAGCATGGCCAATCCACCGAACCTGCACATCTTTGGACACTAAGTGGCAATTTAGCATGGCCAATCCACCTAACTTACACATCTTTGGACACTAAGGGGCAATTTAGCATGGCCAATCCACCCTAACCTACACATCTTTGAACACTAAGGGGCAATTTAGCATGGCCAATACACCTTACCCGCACATCTTTGGACACTAGGGGGCAATTTAGCACGGCCAATCCATCTAACGCGCACATATTTGGACACGTGGGAAAATTTAGCATGGCCAAGCCTCCAAACCTGCACATCTTTGGACACTAGGGGGCAGTTTAGCATGGCCAATCCACCTAACCTACACATCTTTGGACACTAAGGGACAATTTAGCATGGCCAATCCCCCTTACCCGCACATCTTTGGACACTAAGGGACAATTTAGCATGGCCAATCCACCTAACCTGCACATCTTTGGACACTAAGGGACAATTTAGCATGGCCAATCCACCTAACCTGCACATCTTTGGACACTAAGGGGCAATTTAGCACGGCCAATCCACCTAACCTGCACATCTTTGGACACTAAGGGGCAATTTAGCATGGCCAATCCACCTAACGCGCACATCTTTGGACACTAAGGGGCAATTTAGCATGGCCAATCCACCTAACCTACACATCTTTGGACACTAAGGGACTATTTAGCACAGCCAATCCACCTAACCTACACATCTTTGGACCCGAAGGGGCAATTTAGCATGGCCAATCCACCTAACCTGCACATCTTTGGACACTAAGGGGAAATTTAGCATGGCCAATCCACCTAACCTGCACATCTTTGGACACTAAGGGGCAATTTAGCATGGCCAATCCACCTAACCTACACATCTTTGGACACTAAGGGGCAATTTAGCATGGCCAATCCACCGAACCTACACATCTTTGGACACTAAGGGGAAATTTAGCATGGCCAATCCACCTAACCTGCACATCTTTGGACACTAAGGGGCAATTTAGCATGGCCAATCCACCTAACCTACACATCTTTGGACACTAACGGGCAATTTAGCATGGCCAATCCACCGAACCTACACATCTTTGGACACTAAGGGGCAATTTAGCATGGCCAATCCACCTTACCTACACATCTTTGGACACTCAGGGGCAATATAGCATGGCCAATCCACCTAACCCACACATCTTTGGACACTAAGGGGCAATTTAGCATGGCCAATCCACCTAACCCAAACATATTTGGACACTAAGGGGCAATTTAGCATGGCCAATCCACCTAACCTGCACATCTTTGGACACTAAGGGACAATTTAGCATGGCCAATCCCCCTCACCCGCACATCTTTGGACACTAAGGGGCAATTTAGCATGGCCAATCCACCGAACCCGCACATCTTTGGACACTAAGGGACAATTTAGCATGGCCAATCCCCCTTACCCGCACATCTTTGGACACTAAGGGGCAATTTAGCATGGCCAATACACCTAACCCGTGCATCTTTGGACACTAAGGGACAATATAGCATGGCCAATCCACCTAACCTACACATCTTTGGACACTAAGGGACTATTTAGCATGGCCAATCCCCCAAACCCGTGCATCTTTGGACACTAAGGGGCAATTTAGCACGGCCAATCCACCTAACGCGCACATTTTTGGTCACTAAGGGACAATTTAGCATGGCCAATCCTCCTAACCTGCACATCTTTGGACACTAGGGGACAATTTAGCATGTCCAATCCATCTAACCTGCACATCTTTGGACACGAGGGGGCAGTTTAGCATGGCCAATCCACCTAACCTACACATCTTTACCACTGAGGGGCAATTTAGCACGGCCAATCCACCTAACCTGCACATCTTTGGACACGAAGGGACAATTTAGCATGGCCAATCCACCGAACCTACACATCTTTGGACACTAAGGGGCAAATTAGCATGGCCAATCCACCTAACCTGCACATCTTTGGACACTAAGGGACAATATAGCATGGCCAATCCACCTAACCTGCACATCTTTGGACACTAAGGGACAATTTAGCATGGCCAATCCACCCTAACCTGTACATCTTTGGACACTAAGGGGCAATTTAGCATGGCCAATCCACCGAACCTGCACATCTTTGGACACTAAGGGACAATTTAGCATGGCCAATCCCCCTTACCCGCACATCTTTGGACACTAACGGGCAATTTAGCATGGCCAATACACCTAACCCGTGCATCTTTGGACACTAAGGGACAATTTAGCATGGCCAATCCACCTAACCTACACATCTTTGGACACTAAGGAACTATTTAGCATGGCCAATCCCCCTCACCCGTGCATCTTTGGACACTAAGGGGCAATTTAGCACAGCCAATCCACCTAACGCGCACATTTTTGGACACTAAGGGACAATTTAGCATGGCCAATCCTCCTAACCTGCACATCTTTGGACACTAGGGAACAATTTAGTATGGCCAATCCACCTAACCTGCACATCTTTGGACACGAAGGGGCAATTTAGCGTGGCCAATCCACCTAACCTACACATCTTTGGACACTGAGGGGCAATTTAGCATGGCCAATCCACCTAACCGACACATCTTTGGACACTAAGGGGCAATTTAGCATGGCCAATCCACCTAACCCGCACATCTTTGGACACTAAGGGGCAATTTAGCATGGCCAATCCACCTAACCTACACATCTCTGGACACTAAGGGGCAATTTAGCACGGCCAATCCACCTAACCTACACATCTTTGGACACTAAGGGGCAATTTAGCATGGCCAATCCACCGAACCTGCACATCTTTGGACACTAAGTGGCAATTTAGCATGGCCAATCCACCTAACTTACACATCTTTGGACACTAAGGGGCAATTTAGCATGGCCAATCCACCCTAACCTACACATCTTTGAACACTAAGGGGCAATTTAGCATGGCCAATACACCTTACCCGCACATCTTTGGACACTAAGGGGCAATTTAGCACGGCCAATCCATCTAACGCGCACATATTTGGACACGTGGGAAAATTTAGCATGGCCAAGCCTCCAAACCTGCACATCTTTGGACACTAGGGGGCAGTTTAGCATGGCCAATCCACCTAACCTACACATCTTTGGACACTAAGGGACAATTTAGCATGGCCAATCCCCCTTACCCGCACATCTTTGGACACTAAGGGACAATTTAGCATGGCCAATCCACCTAACCTGCACATCTTTGGACACTAAGGGACAATTTAGCATGGCCAGTCCACCTAACCTACACATCTTTGGACACTGAGGGGCAATTTCGCATGGCCAATCCACCTAACCTGCACATCTTTGGACACTAAGGGACAATTTAGCATGGCCAATCCACCTAACCTGCACATCTTTGGACACTAAGGGGCAATTTAGCACGGCCAATCCACCTAACCTGCACATCTTTGGACACTAAGGGGCAATTTAGCATGGCCAATCCACCTAACGCGCACATCTTTGGACACTAAGGGGCAATTTAGCATGGCCAATCCACCTAACCTACACATCTTTGGACACTAAGGGACTATTTAGCACAGCCAATCCACCTAACCTACACATCTTTGGACCCGAAGGGGCAATTTAGCATGGCCAATCCACCTAACCTGCACATCTTTGGACACTAAGGGGAAATTTAGCATGGCCAATCCACCTAACCTGCACATCTTTGGACACTAAGGGGCAATTTAGCATGGCCAATCCACCTAACCTACACATCTTTGGACACTAAGGGGCAATTTAGCATGGCCAATCCACCGAACCTACACATCTTTGGACACTAAGGGGCAATTTAGCATGGCCAATCCACCTTACCTACACATCTTTGGACACTCAGGGGCAATATAGCATGGCCAATCCACCTAACCCACACATCTTTGGACACTAAGGGGCAATTTAGCATGGCCAATCCACCTAACCCAAACATATTTGGACACTAAGGGGCAATTTAGCATGGCCAATCCACCTAACCTGCACATCTTTGGACACTAAGGGACAATTTAGCATGGCCAATCCCCCTCACCCGCACATCTTTGGACACTAAGGGGCAATTTAGCATGGCCAATCCACCGAACCCGCACATCTTTGGACACTAAGGGACAATTTAGCATGGCCAATCCCCCTTACCCGCACATCTTTGGACACTAAGGGGCAATTTAGCATGGCCAATACACCTAACCCGTGCATCTTTGGACACTAAGGGACAATATAGCATGGCCAATCCACCTAACCTACACATCTTTGGACACTAAGGGACTATTTAGCATGGCCAATCCCCCTAACCCGTGCATCTTTGGACACTAAGGGGCAATTTAGCACGGCCAATCCACCTAACGCGCACATTTTTGGTCACTAAGGGACAATTTAGCATGGCCAATCCTCCTAACCTGCACATCTTTGGACACTAGGGGACAATTTAGCATGGCCAATCCACCTAACCTGCACATCTTTGGACACGAGGGGGCAGTTTAGCATGGCCAATCCACCTAACCTACACATCTTTACCACTGAGGGGCAATTTAGCACGGCCAATCCACCTAACCTGCACATCTTTGGACACTAAGGGACAATTTAGCATGGCCAATCCACCGAACCTACACATCTTTGGACACTAAGGGGCAAATTAGCATGGCCAATCCACCTAACCTGCACATCTTTGGACACTAAGGGACAATATAGCATGGCCAATCCACCTAACCTGCACATCTTTGGACACTAAGGGACAATTTAGCATGGCCAATCCACCTAACCTACACATCTTTGGACACTAAGGGACAATATAGCATGGCCAATCCACCTAACCTGCACATCTTTGGACACTAAGGGACAATTTAGCATCTCCAATCCACCCTAACCTGTACATCTTTGGACACTAAGGGACAATTTAGCATGGCCAATCCACCCTAACCTGTACATCTTTGGACACTAAGGGACAATTTAGCACGGCCAATCCACCTAACCTGTACATCTTTGGACACTAAGGGGCAATTTAGCATGGCCAATCCACCTAAGTTACACATCTTTGGACACTAGGGGACAATTTAGCATGGCCAATCCACCTAACTCGCACATCTTTGGACACTAAGGGACAATTTAGCATGGCCAATCCACCTAACCTGCACATCTTTGGAGTCAAACACTATCCCACAGTCATACACCCCTCTGCACGGCTTGGCAGAAGGTGAAAGTTTGCCTCACATGATGCTGGCTGGCTGACATCTCTCAGACTTATGTTGAATTGGTGCTTTGAATGTCAGATTGAGTCTCTTCTTTATTAGTCACAAGTCGACTTGCATTAACGCTGCAATGAAGTTACTGTGAAAATCCCCGAGTCGCCACACTCCTGTTCGGGTCACACTGAGGGAGAATTTAGCACGGCCAATGCACCCGAACCAACACGTCTTTCAGACTGTGGGAGGAAACTGGAGCACCCGGAGGAAACCCACGCAGACACGGGGAGAACGTGCAGACTCCGCACAGACAGTGACCCGAGTCACATTCAGTCACTGGCTGCCATTCGGAAAAAGACCCATTTCTGAGAAATCTTTGCTTCCTGTCTGCTAACCCTTTCTATCCATCTCAACACACTACTCGCAACCTCACGTAGAGGGAGCTTTACTCTGTATCTAACCCCGTGCTGTACCTGTCCTGGGAGTGTTTGATGGGGGACAGTGTAGAGGGAGCTTTACTCTGTATCTAACCCCGTGCTGTACCTGCCCTGGGAATGTTTGATAGGGGACAGTGTAGATGGAGCTTTACTCTGAATCTAACCCCGTGCTGTACCTGTCCTGGGAGTGTTTGATGGTCGATAGTGGAGAGGGAGCTTTACTCTGTATCTAACCCCGTGCTGTACCTGTCCTGGGAGTGTTTGATGGGGACATTGTAGAGGGAGCTTTACTCTGATCTAACCCCGTGCTGTTACTGTCCTGGGAGTGTTTGACGGGGACAGTGTCGAGGGAGCTCTACTCTGTATCTAACCCCGTGCTGTACCTGTCCTGGGAGTGTTTGATGGGGACAGTGTAGAGGGAGCTTTACTCTGTATCTAAGCCCGTGCTGTATCTGTCCTGGGAGTGTTTGATGGGGACAGTGTAGAGGGAGCTTTACTCTGTATCTAACCGCGTGCTGTACCTGTCCTGGGAGTGTTTGATGGGGACAGTGTAGAGGGAGCTTTACTCTGTATCTAACCCCGTGCTGTACCTGTCCTGGGAGTGTTTGATGGGGGACAGTGCAGATGGAGCTTTACTCTGTATCTAACCCCGTGCTGTACCTGTCCTGGGAGTGTTTGATGGGGGAAAGTGTAGAGGGAGCTTTACTCTGTATCTAACCCCATGCTGTCCCTGTCCTGGGAGTGTTTGATGGGGGACAGTGTAGAGGGAGCTTTACTCTGGATCTAACCCCGTGCTGTACCTGTCCTGGGAGTGTTTGATGGGGGACAGTGTCGAGGGAGCTTTACTCTGTATCTTACCCCGTGCTGTATCTGTCCTGGGAGTGTTTGATGGGGACAGTGTAGAGGGAGCTTTACTCTGTATCTAACCCCGTGCTGTACCTGTCCTGGGAGTGTTTGATGGGGACAGTGTAGAGGGAGGTTTACTCTGTATCTAACCCCGTGCTGTACCTGTCCTGGGAGTGTTTGATGGCGACAGTGTCGAGGGAGCTTTACTCTGTATCTAACCCCGTGCTGTACCTGTCCTGGGAGTGTTTGATGGGGACAGTGTAGAGGGAGCTTTACTCTGTATCTAACCCCGTGCTGTCCCTGTCCTGGGAGTGTTTGATGGGGACAGTGTAGAGGGAGCTTTACTCTGTATCTAACCCCGTGCTGTACCTGTCCTGGGAGTGTTTGATGGGGACAGTGTAGAGGGAGCTTTACTCTGTATCTAACCCCGTGCTGTACCTGTCCTGGGAGTGTTTGATGGGGGACAGTGTAGAGGGAGCTTTACTCTGTATCTAACCCCGTGCTGTACCTGTCCTGGGAGTGTTTGATGGGGGACAGTGTAG
Organism: Mustelus asterias; assembly: GCF_964213995.1. Lineage (NCBI taxonomy): Eukaryota > Metazoa > Chordata > Chondrichthyes > Carcharhiniformes > Triakidae > Mustelus > Mustelus asterias. Next base: position 189,555 of record NW_027590625.1, read on the forward strand.
AGGGAGCTTTACTCTGTATCTAACCCCGTGTTGTACCTGTCCTGGGAGTGTTTGATAGGGGACAGTGTAGAGGGAGCTTTACTCTGTATCTAACCCCGTGCTGTACTTGCCCTGGGAGTGTTTGATGGGGACAGTGCAGAGGGAGCTTTACTCTGTATCAAACCCCGTGCTGTACCTGTCCTGGGAGTGTTTGATGGGGACTGTGTAGAGGGAACCTGTTGAATGCGAGTTGAAATTGTGAACTCTGTGATGAGTCACACTGGGCAGGATGCTTCAGTTTCACACCTCACTTTACAGAATGCCTCCCATTGAACTCCACATCCTGTTGAGCTGTTGTTTCGGCCTGTGGTTGGAAATATGTTCTTTGATGTTTTTGAACAAAAACCGATGTCCCCTCCCCCGCTCTCTGATATCTCCCAACCCAACACTGCGGCTTCCAGATCCCAATATCCCCCTGCTCCCTCTACCTCTAATACACCCTCCTCCCTATCTCTGTAACCTCCTCCAGCCCCCTACACCCCCTCCCTATCTCTGAAACCTCTTCCAGCCCCAACACGCCTCCCTATCTCTGGAACCTCCTCCAGCCCCCTACACCCCCTCCCTATCTCTGTAGCCTCCTCCAGCCCCCTACACCCCCTCCCTATCTCTGTAACCTCCTCCAGCCCCCTACACCCCCTCCCTATCTCTGTAACCCCCTCCAGCCCCTACACCCCCTCCTCATCTCTGTAACCTCCTCCAGCCCCCCTACACCCCCTCCCTATCTCTGTAACCTCCTCCAGTCCCTACACCCCTTCCTCTCTCTGTAACCTCCTCCAGCCCCTACACCCCTCCCTATCTCTGTAACCTCCTCCAGCCCCTACACCCCTCCCTATCTCTGGAACCTCCTCCAGCCCCTACACCCCCTCCCTATCTCTGAAACCTCTTCCAGCCACTACACCCCTCCCTATCTCTGGAACCTCCTCCAGCCCCCTACACCCCCTCCCTATCCCTGTAACCTCCTCCAGCCCCTACACCCCCTCCCTATCTCTGTAACCTCCTCCAGCCCCCTACACCCCTTCCCTATCTCTGTAGCCTCCTCCAGCCCCCTACACCCCCTCCCTATCTCTGTAACCTCCTCCAGCCCCTACACCCCCTCCCTATCTCTGTAACCTCCTCCAGCCCCCTACACCCCCTCCCTATCTCTGTAACCCCCTCCAGCCCCTACACCCCCTCCTCATCTCTGTAACCTCCTCCAGCCCCCCTACACCCCCTCCCTATCTCTGTAACCTCCTCCAGTCCCTACACCCCTTCCTCTCTCTGCAGCCTCCTCCAGCCCCTACACCCCTCCCTATCTCTGTAACCTCCTCCAGCCCCCTACACCCCTCCCTATCTCTGGAACCTCCTCCAGCCCCCTACACCCCCTCCCTATCTCTGTAACCTCCTCCAGCCCCCAACACCCCCTCCCTATCTCTGAAACCTCTTCCAGCCCCTTCACCCCTCCCTATCTATGGAACCTCCTCCAGCCCCTACACCCCCTCCCTATCTCTGTAACCTCCTCCAGCCCCCTACACCCCCTCCCTATCTCTGTAACCTCCTCCAGCCCCTACACCTCTCCCTATCTCTGTAACCTCCTCCAGCCCCTACACCCCTCCCTATCTCTGTAACCTCCTACAGCCCCCTACACCCCCTCCCTATCCCTGTAACCTCCTCCAGCCCCTACACCCCCTCCCTATCTCTGTAACCTCCTCCAGCCCCCTACACCTCCTCCCTATCTCTGTAACCTCCTCCAGCCCCCTACACCCCCTCCCTATCTCTGTAACCTCCTCCAGCCCCTACACCCCTCCCTATCTCTGTAACCTCCTCCAGCTCCCTACACCCCCTCCCTATCTCTGTAACCTCCTCCAGCCCCCTACACCCCCTCCCTAACTCTGTAACCACCTCTAGCCCCCTACACCCCCTCCCTATCTCTGTAACCTCCTCCAGCCCCTACACCCCCTCCTCATCTCTGTAACCTCCTCCAGCCCCCCTACACCCCCTCCCTATCTCTGTAACCTCCTACAGTCCCTACACCCCCTCCCTATCTCTGTAACCTCCTCCAGCCCCCGACAACCCCTCCCTATCTCTGGAACCTCCACCAGCCCCCTACACCCCCCCCTATCTCTGTAACCTCCTCCAGCCCCTACACCCCTCCCTATCTCTGTAACCTCCTCCAGCCCCTACACCCCTCCCTATCTCTGTAACCTCCTCCTGCCCCTACACCCCCTCCCTATCTCTGTAACCTCCTCCAGCCCCTACACCCCCTCCCTATCTCTGTAACCTCCTCCAGCCCCTACACCCCCTCCCTATCTCTGTAACCTCCTCCAGCCCCCTACACCCCCTCCCTATCTCTGTAACCTCCTCCAGCCCCCTACACCCCCTCCCTATCTCTGTAACCTCCTCCAGCCCCCTCCCTATCTCTGTAACCCCCTCCAGCCCCTACAACCCCTCCTCATCTCTGTAACCTCCTCCAGCCCCCCTACACCCCCTCCCTATCTCTGTAACCTCCTCCAGTCCCTACACCCCTTCCTCTCTCTGTAACCTCCTCCAGCCCCTACACCCCTCCCTATCTCTGTAACCTCCTCCAGCCCCTACACCCCTCCCTATCTCTGTAACCTCCTCCAGCCCCCTACACCCCTCCCTATCTCTGTAACCTCCTCCAGCCCCTACACCCCTCCATAACTCTGTAACCTCCTCCTGCCCCCTGCACCCCCTCCCTATCTCTGTAACCTCCTCCAGCCCCCCTACACACCCTCCCTATCTCTGTAACCTCCTCCAGCCCCTACACCCCCTCCCTATCTCTGTAACCTCCTCCAGCCCCTATACCCTCTCCCTATCTCTGTAACCATCTCCAGCCCCCTACACCCCTCCCTATCTCTGTAACCTCCTCCAGCTCCCTACACCCCCTCCCTATCTCTGTAACCTCCTCCAGCCCCTACACCCCCTCCCTATCTCTGTAACCTCCTCCAGCCCCCGACAACCCCTCCCTATCTCTGTAACCTCCAACAGCCCCCTACACCCCTCCCTATCTCTGTAACCTCCTCCAGCCCCTACACCCTCCCTATCTCTATAACCTCCTCCAGCTCCCTACACCCCCTCCCTATCTCTGTAACCTCCTCCAGCCCCTACACCCTCCCTATCTCTATAACCTCCTCCAGCCCCAACACCCCCTCCCTATCTCTGTAATCTCCTCCAGCCCCTACACCCCCTCCCTATCTCTGTAACCTCCTCCAGCCCCTACACCCCCTCCCTATCTCTGTAACCTCCTCCAGCCCCTGCACCCCTCCCTATCTCTGTTACCCACTCCAGTCCCCCAACCCCCTCCATATCTCTGTAACCTCCTCCAGCCCCTACACCCCCTCCCTATCTCCGTAAGCTCCTCCAGCCCCTACACCCCCTCCCTATCTCTGTAACCTCCTCCAGCCCCTACACCCCCTCCCTATCTCTGTAACCTCCTCCAGCCCCTACACCCCCTCCCTATCTCTGTAACCTCCTCCAGCCCCTACACCCCTCCCTATCTCTGTAACCCACTCCAGTCCCCCAACCCCCTCCATATCTCTGTAACCTCCTCCAGCCCCTACACTCCCTCCCTATCTCCGTAACCTCCTCCAGCCCCTACACCCCCTCCCTATCTCTGTAACCTCCTCCAGCCCCCTACACCCCCTCCCTATCTCTGTAACCTCCTCCAGCCCCTACTCCCACTCCCTATCTCTGTAACCCCCTCCAGCCCCTACACCCCTCCCTATCTCTGTAACCTCCTCCAGCCCCCTACACCCCCTCCTCATCTCTGTAACCTCCTCCAGCCCCCCTACACCCCCTCCCTATCTCTGTAACCTCCTACAGTCCCTACACCCCTCCCTATCTCTGTAACCTCCTCCAGCCCCCTACACCCCCTCCCTCTCTCTGTAACCTCCTCCAGCCCCCTACACCCCCTCCCTATCTCTGTAACCTCCTCCAGCCCCTACACCCCTCCCTATCTCTGTAACCTCCTCCAGCCCCTACACCCCTCCCTATCTCTGTAACCTCCTCCAGCCCCCCTACACCCCCTCCCTATCTCTGTAACCTCCTCCAGCCCCTACACACCCTCCCTATCTCTGTAACCTCCTTCAGCCCCAACATCCCCTCCCTATCTCTGTAACCTCCTCCAGCCCCCTACACCCCCTCCCTATCTCTGTAACCTCCTCCAGCTCCCTACACCCCTCCCTATCTCTGTAACCTCCTCCAGCTCCCTACACCCCCTCCCTATCTCTGTAACCTCCTCCAGCCCCTACACCCCTCCATAACTCTGTAACCTCCTCCTGCCCCCTGCACCCCCTCCCTATCTCTGTAACCTCCTCCAGCCCCCCTACACACCCTCCCTATCTCTGTAACCTCCTCCAGCCCCTACACCCCCTCCCTATCTCTGTAACCTCCTCCAGCCCCTATACCCTCTCCCTATCTCTGTAACCATCTCCAGCCCCCTACACCCCTCCCTATCTCTGTAACCTCCTCCAGCTCCCTACACCCCCTCCCTATCTCTGCAACCTCCTCCAGCCCCTACACCCCCTCCCTATCTCTGTAACCTCCTCCAGCCCCCGACAACCCCTCCCTATCTCTGTAACCTCCAACAGCCCCCTACACCCCTCCCTATCTCTGTAACCTCCTCCAGCCCCTACACCCTCCCTATCTCTATAACCTCCTCCAGCTCCCTACACCCCCTCCCTATCTCTGTAACCTCCTCCAGCCCCTACACCCTCCCTATCTCTATAACCTCCTCCAGCCCCAACACCCCCTCCCTATCTCTGTAATCTCCTCCAGCCCCTACACCCCCTCCCTATCTCTGTAACCTCCTCCAGCCCCTACACCCCCTCCCTATCTCTGTAACCTCCTCCAGCCCCTGCACCCCTCCCTATCTCTGTTACCCACTCCAGTCCCCCAACCCCCTCCATATCTCTGTAACCTCCTCCAGCCCCTACACCCCCTCCCTATCTCCGTAAGCTCCTCCAGCCCCTACACCCCCTCCCTATCTCTGTAACCTCCTCCAGCCCCTACACCCCCTCCCTATCTCTGTAACCTCCTCCAGCCCCTACACCCCCTCCCTATCTCTGTAACCTCCTCCAGCCCCTACACCCCTCCCTATCTCTGTAACCCACTCCAGTCCCCCAACCCCCTCCATATCTCTGTAACCTCCTCCAGCCCCTACACTCCCTCCCTATCTCCGTAACCTCCTCCAGCCCCTACACCCCCTCCCTATCTCTGTAACCTCCTCCAGCCCCCTACACCCCCTCCCTATCTCTGTAACCTCCTCCAGCCCCTACTCCCACTCCCTATCTCTGTAACCCCCTCCAGCCCCTACACCCCTCCCTATCTCTGTAACCTCCTCCAGCCCCCTACACCCCCTCCTCATCTCTGTAACCTCCTCCAGCCCCCCTACACCCCCTCCCTATCTCTGTAACCTCCTACAGTCCCTACACCCCTCCCTATCTCTGTAACCTCCTCCAGCCCCCTACACCCCCTCCCTCTCTCTGTAACCTCCTCCAGCCCCCTACACCCCCTCCCTATCTCTGTAACCTCCTCCAGCCCCTACACCCCTCCCTATCTCTGTAACCTCCTCCAGCCCCTACACCCCTCCCTATCTCTGTAACCTCCTCCAGCCCCCCTACACCCCCTCCCTATCTCTGTAACCTCCTCCAGCCCCTACACACCCTCCCTATCTCTGTAACCTCCTCCAGCCCCAACATCCCCTCCCTATCTCTGTAACCTCCTCCAGCCCCCTACACCCCCTCCCTATCTCTGTAACCTCCTCCAGCTCCCTACACCCCTCCCTATCTCTGTAACCTCCTCCAGCTCCCTACACCCCCTCCCTATCTCTGTAACCTCCTCCAGCCCCTACACCCCTCCCTATCTCTGTAACCATCTCCAGCCCCCTACACCCCTCCCTATCTCTGTAACCATCTCCAGCCCCCTACACCCCTCCCAATCTCTGTAACCTCCTCCAGCCCCTACACCCCCTCCCGATTTCTGTAACCTCCTCCAGCCCCCGACAACCCCTCCCTATCTCTGGAACCTCCACCAGCCCCCTACACCCCTCCCTATCTCTGTAACCCCCTCCAGCCCCTACACCCCTCCTTATCTCTGTAACCTCCTCCAGCCCCTACACCCCCTCCCTATCTCTGTAACCCCCTCCAGCCCCTACACCCCTCCATAACTCTGTAACCTCCTCCAGCCCCTACACCCCTCCTTATCTCTGTAACCTCCTCCAGCCCCTACACCCCCTCCCTATCTCTGTAACCCCCTCCAGCCCCTACACCCCCTCCCTATCTCTGTAACCTCCTCCAGCCCCTACGCCCCCTCCCTATCTCTGTAACCATCTCCAGCCCCCTACACCCCTCCCTATCTCTGTAACCTCCTCCAGCCCCCTACATCCACACCCTATCTCTGTAACCTCCTCCAGCTCCCTACACCCCCTCCCTATCTCTGTAACCTCCTCCAGCCCCTACACCCCCTCCCTATCTCTGTAACCTCCTCCAGCCCCTACACCCCCTCCCTATCTCTGTAACCTCCTCCAGCCCCTACACCCCCTCCCTATCTCTGTAACCTCCTCCAGCCCCCTACACCCCCTCCCTATCTCTGTAACCTCCTCCAGCCCCTACACCCCCTCCCTATCTCTGTAACCTCCTCCAGCCCCCTACACCCCTCCCTATCTCTGTAACCATCTCCAGCCCCTACAGCCCCTCCCTATCTCTGTAACCTCCTCCAGCCCCTACACCCCTCCCTATCTCTGTAACCTCCTCCAGCCCTCTACACCCCTCCCTATCTCTGTAACCTCCTCCAGCTCCCTACACCCCCTCCCTATCTCTGTAACCTCCTCCAGCCCCTACACCCCCTCCCTATCTCTGTAACCTCCTCTAGCCCCTACACCCCCTCCCTATCTCTGTAACCTCCTCCAGCCCCTACACCCCCTCCCTATCTCTGTAACCTCCTCCAGCCCCTACACCCCCTCCCTATCTCTGTAACCACCTCCAGCCCCCTACACCCCCTCCCTATCTCTGTAACCTCCTCCAGCCCCTACACCCCCTCCCTATCTCTGTAACCTCCTCCAGCCCCTACACCCACTCCCTATTTCTGTAACCTCCTCCAGCCCTACACCCCTCCCTATCTCTGTAACCCCCTCCAGCCCCCTACACCCCCTCCCTATCTCTGTAACCTCCTCCAGCCCCCTACACCCCCTCCCTATCTCTGTAACCTCCTCCAGCCCCCTACACCCCCTCCCTATCTCTGTAACCCCCTCCAGCCCCTACACCCCCTCCCTATCTCTGTAACCTCCTCCAGCCCCTACACCCACTCCCTATCTCTGTAACCTCCTACAGTCCCTACACCCCTTCCTCTCTCTGTAACCTCCTCCAGCCCCTACACCCCTCCCTATCTCTGTAACCTCCTCCAGCCCCCTACACCCCTCCCTATCTCTGTAATCTCCTCCGGCCCCTACACCCCCTCCCTATCTCTGTAACCTCCTCCTGCCCCGACACCCCTCCCTATCTCTGTAACCTCCTCCAGCCCCAACATCCCCTCCCTATCTCTGTAACCTCCTCCAGCCCCTACACCCCTCCCTATCTCTGTAACCTCCTCCAGCCCCTACACACCCTCCCTATCTCTGTAACCTCCACCAGCCCCAACATCCCCTCCCTATCTCTGTAACCTCCTCCAGCTCCCTACACCCCTCCCTATCTCTGTAACCTCCTCCAGCTCCCTACACCCCTCCCTATCTCTGTAACCTCCACCAGCCCCAACATCCCCTCCCTATCTCTGTAACCTCCTCCAGCTCCCTACACCCCCTCCCTATCTCTGTAACCTCCTCCAGCCCCCTACACCCCCTCCCTATCTCTGTAACCTCCTCCAGCCCCTACACCCCTCCCTATCTCTGTAACCTCCTCCCGTCCCTACACCCCTCCCTATCTCTGTAACCTCCTCCAGCCCCCTACACCCCTCCCTATCTCTGTAACCTCCTCCCGTCCCTACACCCCTCCCTATCTCTGTAACCCCCTCCAGCCCCGACACCCCCTCCCTATCTCTGTAACCACCTCCTGCCCCTACACCCCCTCCCTATCCCTGTAACCTTCTCCAGCCCCTACACCCCTCCCTATCTCTGTAACCTCCTCCAGCCCCCTACACCCCTCCCTATCTCTGTAACCTCCTCCAGCCCCCTCCCTATCTCTGTAACCCCCTCCAGCCCCTACAACCCCTCCTCATCTCTGTAACCTCCTCCAGCCCCCCTACACCCCCTCCCTATCTCTGTAACCTCCTCCAGTCCCTACACCCCTTCCTCTCTCTGTAACCTCCTCCAGCCCCTACACCCCTCCCTATCTCTGTAACCTCCTCCAGCCCCTACACCCCTCCCTATCTCTGTAACCTCCACCAGCCCCCTACACCCCTCCCTATCTCTGTAACCTCCTCCAGCCCCTACACCCCTCCATAACTCTGTAACCTCCTCCTGCCCCCTGCACCCCCTCCCTATCTCTGTAACCTCCTCCTGCCCCCCTACACACCCTCCCTATCTCTGTAACCTCCTCCAGCCCCTACACCCCCTCCCTATCTCTGTAACCTCCTCCAGCCCCTATACCCTCTCCCTATCTCTGTAACCATCTCCAGCCCCCTACACCCCTCCCTATCTCTGTAACCTCCTCCAGCTCCCTACACCCCCTCCCTATCTCTGTAACCTCCTCCAGCCCCTACACCCCCTCCCTATCTCTGTAACCTCCTCCAGCCCCCGACAACCCCTCCCTATCTCTGTAACCTCCAACAGCCCCCTACACCCCTCCCTATCTCTGTAACCTCCTCCAGCCCCTACACCCTCCCTATCTCTATAACCTCCTCCAGCTCCCTACACCCCCTCCCTATCTCTGTAACCTCCTCCAGCCCCTACACCCTCCCTATCTCTATAACCTCCTCCAGCCCCAACACCCCCTCCCTATCTCTGTAATCTCCTCCAGCCCCTACACCCCCTCCCTATCTCTGTAACCTCCTCCAGCCCCTACACCCCCTCCCTATCTCTGTAACCTCCTCCAGCCCCTGCACCCCTCCCTATCTCTGTTACCCACTCCAGTCCCCCAACCCCCTCCATATCTCTGTAACCTCCTCCAGCCCCTACACCCCCTCCCTATATCCGTAAGCTCCTCCAGCCCCTACACCCCCTCCCTATCTCTGTAACCTCCTCCAGCCCCTACACCCCCTCCCTATCTCTGTAACCTCCTCCAGCCCCTACACCCCCTCCCTATCTCTGTAACCTCCTCCAGCCCCTACACCCCTCCCTATCTCTGTAACCCACTCCAGTCCCCCAACCCCCTCCATATCTCTGTAACCTCCTCCAGCCCCTACACTCCCTCCCTATCTCCGTAACCTCCTCCAGCCCCTACACCCCCTCCCTATCTCTGTAACCTCCTCCAGCCCCCTACACCCCCTCCCTATCTCTGTAACCTCCTCCAGCCCCTACTCCCACTCCCTATCTCTGTAACCCCCTCCAGCCCCTACACCCCTCCCTATCTCTGTAACCTCCTCCAGCCCCCTACACCCCCTCCTCATCTCTGTAACCTCCTCCAGCCCCCCTACACCCCCTCCCTATCTCTGTAACCTCCTACAGTCCCTACACCCCCTCCCTATCTCTGTAACCTCCTCCAGCCCCCTACACCCCTCCCTATCTCTGTAACCTCCTCCAGCCCCCTACACCCCCTCCCTCTCTCTGTAACCTCCTCCAGCCCCCTACACCCCCTCCCTATCTCTGTAACCTCCTCCAGCCCCTACACCCCTCCCTATCTCTGTAACCTCCTCCAGCCCCTACACCCCTCCCTATCTCTGTAACCTCCTCCAGCCCCCCTACACCCCCTCCCTATCTCTGTAACCTCCTCCAGCCCCTACACACCCTCCCTATCTCTGTAACCTCCTCCAGCCCCAACATCCCCTCCCTATCTCTGTAACCTCCTCCAGCCCCCTACACCCCCTCCCTATCTCTGTAACCTCCTCCAGCTCCCTACACCCCTCCCTATCTCTGTAACCTCCTCCAGCTCCCTACACCCCCTCCCTATCTCTGTAACCTCCTCCAGCCCCTACACCCCTCCCTATCTCTGTAACCATCTCCAGCCCCCTACACCCTCCCTATCTCTGTAACCATCTCCAGCCCCCTACACCCCTCCCAATCTCTGTAACCTCCTCCAGCCCCTACACCCCCTCCCGATTTCTGTAACCTCCTCCAGCCCCCGACAACCCCTCCCTATCTCTGGAACCTCCACCAGCCCCCTACACCCCTCCCTATCTCTGTAACCCCCTCCAGCCCCTACACCCCTCCTTATCTCTGTAACCTCCTCCAGCCCCCTACACCCCCTCCCTATCTCTGTAACCCCCTCCAGCCCCTACACCCCCTCCCTATCTCTGTAACCTCCTCCAGCCCCTACACCCACTCCCTATCTCTGTAACCTCCTACAGTCCCTACACCCCTTCCTCTCTCTGTAACCTCCTCCAGCCCCTACACCCCTCCCTATCTCTGTAACCTCCTCCAGCCCCCTACACCCCTCCCTATCTCTGTAATCTCCTCCGGCCCCTACACCCCCTCCCTATCTCTGTAACCTCCTCCTGCCCCAACACCCCTCCCTATCTCTGTAACCTCCTCCAGCCCCAACATCCCCTCCCTATCTCTGTAACCTCCTCCAGCCCCTACACCCCTCCCTATCTCTGTAACCTCCTCCAGCCCCTACACACCCTCCCTATCTCTGTAACCTCCACCAGCCCCAACATCCCCTCCCTATCTCTGTAACCTCCTCCAGCTCCCTACACCCCTCCCTATCTCTGTAACCTCCTCCAGCTCCCTACACCCCTCCCTATCTCTGTAACCTCCACCAGCCCCAACATCCCCTCCCTATCTCTGTAACCTCCTCCAGCTCCCTACACCCCCTCCCTATCTCTGTAACCTCCTCCAGCCCCCTACACCCCCTCCCTATCTCTGTAACCTCCTCCAGCCCCTACACCCCTCCCTATCTCTGTAACCTCCTCCCGTCCCTACACCCCTCCCTATCTCTGTAACCTCCTCCAGCCCCCTACACCCCTCCCTATCTCTGTAACCTCCTCCCGTCCCTACACCCCTCCCTATCTCTGTAACCCCCTCCAGCCCCGACACCCCCTCCCTATCTCTGTAACCACCTCCTGCCCCTACACCCCCTCCCTATCCCTGTAACCTTCTCCAGCCCCTACACCCCTCCCTATCTCTGTAACCTCCTCCAGCCCCCTACACCCCTCCCTATCTCTGTAACCTCCTCCAGCCCCCTCCCTATCTCTGTAACCCCCTCCAGCCCCTACAACCCCTCCTCATCTCTGTAACCTCCTCCAGCCCCCCTACACCCCCTCCCTATCTCTGTAACCTCCTCCAGTCCCTACACCCCTTCCTCTCTCTGTAACCTCCTCCAGCCCCTACACCCCTCCCTATCTCTGTAACCTCCTCCAGCCCCTACACCCCTCCCTATCTCTGTAACCTCCACCAGCCCCCTACACCCCTCCCTATCTCTGTAACCTCCTCCAGCCCCTACACCCCTCCATAACTCTGTAACCTCCTCCTGCCCCCTGCACCCCCTCCCTATCTCTGTAACCTCCTCCTGCCCCCCTACACACCCTCCCTATCTCTGTAACCTCCTCCAGCCCCTACACCCCCTCCCTATCTCTGTAACCTCCTCCAGCCCCTATACCCTCTCCCTATCTCTGTAACCATCTCCAGCCCCCTACACCCCTCCCTATCTCTGTAACCTCCTCCAGCTCCCTACACCCCCTCCCTATCTCTGTAACCTCCTCCAGCCCCTACACCCCCTCCCTATCTCTGTAACCTCCTCCAGCCCCCGACAACCCCTCCCTATCTCTGTAACCTCCAACAGCCCCCTACACCCCTCCCTATCTCTGTAACCTCCTCCAGCCCCTACACCCTCCCTATCTCTATAACCTCCTCCAGCTCCCTACACCCCCTCCCTATCTCTGTAACCTCCTCCAGCCCCTACACCCTCCCTATCTCTATAACCTCCTCCAGCCCCAACACCCCCTCCCTATCTCTGTAATCTCCTCCAGCCCCTACACCCCCTCCCTATCTCTGTAACCTCCTCCAGCCCCTACACCCCCTCCCTATCTCTGTAACCTCCTCCAGCCCCTGCACCCCTCCCTATCTCTGTTACCCACTCCAGTCCCCCAACCCCCTCCATATCTCTGTAACCTCCTCCAGCCCCTACACCCCCTCCCTATATCCGTAAGCTCCTCCAGCCCCTACACCCCCTCCCTATCTCTGTAACCTCCTCCAGCCCCTACACCCCCTCCCTATCTCTGTAACCTCCTCCAGCCCCTACACCCCCTCCCTATCTCTGTAACCTCCTCCAGCCCCTACACCCCTCCCTATCTCTGTAACCCACTCCAGTCCCCCAACCCCCTCCATATCTCTGTAACCTCCTCCAGCCCCTACACTCCCTCCCTATCTCCGTAACCTCCTCCAGCCCCTACACCCCCTCCCTATCTCTGTAACCTCCTCCAGCCCCCTACACCCCCTCCCTATCTCTGTAACCTCCTCCAGCCCCTACTCCCACTCCCTATCTCTGTAACCCCCTCCAGCCCCTACACCCCTCCCTATCTCTGTAACCTCCTCCAGCCCCCTACACCCCCTCCTCATCTCTGTAACCTCCTCCAGCCCCCCTACACCCCCTCCCTATCTCTGTAACCTCCTACAGTCCCTACACCCCCTCCCTATCTCTGTAACCTCCTCCAGCCCCCTACACCCCTCCCTATCTCTGTAACCTCCTCCAGCCCCCTACACCCCCTCCCTCTCTCTGTAACCTCCTCCAGCCCCCTACACCCCCTCCCTATCTCTGTAACCTCCTCCAGCCCCTACACCCCTCCCTATCTCTGTAACCTCCTCCAGCCCCTACACCCCTCCCTATCTCTGTAACCTCCTCCAGCCCCCCTACACCCCCTCCCTATCTCTGTAACCTCCTCCAGCCCCTACACACCCTCCCTATCTCTGTAACCTCCTCCAGCCCCAACATCCCCTCCCTATCTCTGTAACCTCCTCCAGCCCCCTACACCCCCTCCCTATCTCTGTAACCTCCTCCAGCTCCCTACACCCCTCCCTATCTCTGTAACCTCCTCCAGCTCCCTACACCCCCTCCCTATCTCTGTAACCTCCTCCAGCCCCTACACCCCTCCCTATCTCTGTAACCATCTCCAGCCCCCTACACCCCTCCCTATCTCTGTAACCATCTCCAGCCCCCTACACCCCTCCCAATCTCTGTAACCTCCTCCAGCCCCTACACCCCCTCCCGATTTCTGTAACCTCCTCCAGCCCCCGACAACCCCTCCCTATCTCTGGAACCTCCACCAGCCCCCTACACCCCTCCCTATCTCTGTAACCCCCTCCAGCCCCTACACCCCTCCTTATCTCTGTAACCTCCTCCAGCCCCTACACCCCCTCCCTATCTCTGTAACCCCCTCCAGCCCCTACACCCCTCCATAACTCTGTAACCTCCTCCAGCCCCTACACCCCTCCTTATCTCTGTAACCTCCTCCAGCCCCTACACCCCCTCCCTATCTCTGTAACCCCCTCCAGCCCCTACACCCCCTCCCTATCTCTGTAACCTCCTCCAGCCCCTACGCCCCCTCCCTATCTCTGTAACCATCTCCAGCCCCCTACACCCCTCCCTATCTCTGTAACCTCCTCCAGCCCCCTACATCCACACCCTATCTCTGTAACCTCCTCGAGCTCCCTACACCCCCTCCCTATCTCTGTAACCTCCTCCAGCCCCTACACCCCCTCCCTATCTCTGTAACCTCCTCCAGCCCCTACACCCCCTCCCTATCTCTGTAACCTCCTCCAGCCCCTACACCCCCTCCCTATCTCTGTAACCTCCTCCAGCCCCCTACACCCCCTCCCTATCTCTGTAACCTCCTCCAGCCCCTACACCCCCTCCCTATCTCTGTAACCTCCTCCAGCCCCCTACACCCCTCCCTATCTCTGTAACCATCTCCAGCCCCTACAGCCCCTCCCTATCTCTGTAACCTCCTCCAGCCCCTACACCCCTCCCTATCTCTGTAACCTCCTCCAGCCCTCTACACCCCTCCCTATCTCTGTAACCTCCTCCAGCTCCCTACACCCCCTCCCTATCTCTGTAACCTCCTCCAGCCCCTACACCCCCTCCCTATCTCTGTAACCTCCTCTAGCCCCTACACCCCCTCCCTATCTCTGTAACCTCCTCCAGCCCCTACACCCCCTCCCTATCTCTGTAACCTCCTCCAGCCCCTACACCCCCTCCCTATCTCTGTAACCACCTCCAGCCCCCTACACCCCCTCCCTATCTCTGTAACCTCCTCCAGCCCCGACACCCCCTCCCTATCTCTGTAACCTCTTCCAGCCCCTACACCCACTCCCTATTTCTGTAACCTCCTCCAGCCCTACACCCCTCCCTATCTCTGTAACCCCCTCCAGCCCCCTACACCCCCTCCCTATCTCTGTAACCTCCTCCAGCCCCCTACACCCCCTCCCTATCTCTGTAACCTCCTCCAGCCCCCTACACCCCCTCCCTATCTCTGTAACCCCCTCCAGCCCCTACACCCCCTCCCTATCTCTGTAACCTCCTCCAGCCCCTACACCCACTCCCTATCTCTGTAACCTCCTACAGTCCCTACACCCCTTCCTCTCTCTGTAACCTCCTCCAGCCCCTACACCCCTCCCTATCTCTGTAACCTCCTCCAGCCCCCTACACCCCTCCCTATCTCTGTAACCTCCTCCGGCCCCGACACCCCCTCCCTATCTCTGTAACCTCCTCCTGCCCCGACACCCCTCCCTATCTCTGTAACCTCCTCCAGCCCCAACATCCCCTCCCTATCTCTGTAACCTCCTCCAGCCCCTACACCCCTCCCTATCTCTGTAACCTCCTCCAGCCCCTACACACCCTCCCTATCTCTGTAACCTCCACCAGCCCCAACATCCCCTCCCTATCTCTGTAACCTCCTCCAGCTCCCTACACCCCTCCCTATCTCTGTAACCTCCTCCAGCTCCCTCCACCCCTCCCTATCTCTGTAACCTCCACCAGCCCCAACATCCCCTCCCTATCTCTGTAACCTCCTCCAGCTCCCTACACCCCCTCCCTATCTCTGTAACCTCCTCCAGCCCCCTACACCCCCTCCCTATCTCTGTAACCTCCTCCAGTCCCTACACACCTCCCTATCTCTGTAACCTCCTCCAGCCCCTACACCCTCCCTATCTCTGTAACCTCCTCCAGCCCCTACACCCCTCCCTATCTCTGTAACCTCCTCCCGTCCCTACACCCCTCCCTATCTCTGTAACCCCCTCCAGCCCCGACACCCCCTCCCCATCTCTGTAACCACCTCCTGCCCCTACACCCCCTCCCTATCCCTGTAACCTTCTCCAGCCCCTACACCCCTCCCTATCTCTGTAACCTCCTCCAGCCCCCTTCACCCCTCCCTATCTCTGTAACCTCCTCCAGCCCCTACACCCCTCCCTATCTCTGAAACTCCTCCAGCCCCTTACACCCCCTACCTATCTCTGTAACCTCCTCCAGCCCCCTACACCCCATACCTATCACTGTAACCTTCTCCAGCCCCGACACCCCCTCCCTATCTCTGTAACCTCCTCCAGCCCCTACACCCCCTCCCTATCTCTGTAACCTCCTCCAGCCCCGTACACCCCCTCCCTATCCCCGTAACCTCCTCCAGCCCCTACACCCCCTCCCTATCTCTGTAACCTCCTCCAGCCCCCTACACCCCCTCCCTATCTCTGTAACCTCCCCCAGCCCCTACACCCCCTCCCTATCTCTGTAACCTCCTCCAGCCCCTACACCCCTCCCTATCTCTGTAACCTCCTCCAGCCCCTACACCCCCTCCCTATCTCTATAACCTCCTCCAGCCCCTACACCCCCTCCCTATCTCTGTAACCTCCTACACCCCTCCCTATCTCTGTAACCTCCTCCAGCCCCCTACACCCCCTCCCTACCTCTGTTACCTCCTCCAGCCCCTACACGCCCTCCCTATCTCTGTAACCTCCTCCAGCCCCTACACCCCTCCCTATCTCTGTAACCTCCTCCAGCCACCTACACCCCCTCCCTATCTCTGTAACCTCCTCCAGCCCCTACACCCCCTCCCTATCTCTGTAACCTCCTCCAGCCCCTACACCCCTCCCTATCTCTGTAACCTCCTCCAGCCCCCTACACCCCCTCCCTATCTCTGTAACCTCCTCCAGCCCCTACACCCCTCCCTATCTCTGTAACCTCCTCCAGCCCCTACACCCCTCCCTATCTCTGTAACGTCCTCCAGCCCCTACACCCCTCCCTATCTCTGTAACCTGCTCCAGCCCCCTACACCCCCTCCCTATCTCTGTAACCTCCTCCAGCCCCCTACACCCCCTCCCTATCTCTGTAACCTCCTCCAGCCCCCTACACCCCCTCCCTACCTCTGTTACCTCCTCCAGCCCCTACACGCCCTCCCTATCTCTGTAACCTCCTCCAGCCCCTACACCCCTCCCTATCTCTGTAACCTCCTCCAGCCCCCTACACCCCCTCCCTATCTCTGTAACCTCCTCCAGCCCCTACACCCCCTCCCTATCTCTGTAACCTCCTCCAGCCCCTACACCCCTCCCTATCTCTGTAACCTCCTCCAGCCCCCTACACCCCCTCCCTATCTCTGTAACCTCCTCCAGCCCCTAGACCCCTCCCTATCTCTGTAACCTCCTCCAGCCCCTACACCCCCTCCCTATCTCTGTAACCTCCTCCAGCCCCTACACCCCCTCCCAATCTCTGTAACCTCCTCCAGCCCCTACACCCCTCCCTATCTCTGTAACCTCCTCCAGCCCCTACACCCCCTCCATATCTCTGTAACCTCCTCCAGCCCCTACACCCCCTCCCTATCTCCGTAACCTCCTCCAGCCCCTACACCCCCTCCCTATCTCTGTAACCTCCTCCAGCCCCTACACCCCCTCCCTATCTCTGTAACCCCCTCCAGCCCGCTACACCCCCTCCCTATCTCTGTAACCTCCTCCAGCCCCTACACCCCTCCCTATCTCTGTAACCTCATCCAGCCCCCTACACCCCTCCCTATCTCTGTAACCTTCTCCAGTCCCGACACCCCTTCCCTATCTCTGTAACCTCCTTCAGCCCCCTACACCCCCTCCCTATCTCTGTAACCCCCTCCAGCCCCCTACACCTCCTCCCTATCTCTGTAACTCCCTCCAGCCCCGACACCCCCTCCCTATCTCTGTAACCTCCTCCAGCCCCTACACTCCTCCCTATCTCTGTAACCTCCTCCAGCCCGCTTCCCCCCCCCCACCCTATCTCTTTAACCCCCTCCAGCCCGCTACACCCCCTCCCTATCTCTGTAACCTCCTCCAGCCCCTACACTCCTCCCTATCTCTGTAACCTCCTCCAGCCCCTACACTCCTCCCTATCTCTGTAACCTCCTCCAGCCCGCTACACCCCCTCCCTATCTCTGTAACCTCCTCCAGCCCCTACACCCCCTCCCTATCTCTTTAACCCCCTCCAGCCCGCTACACCCCCTCCCTATCTCTGTAACCTCCTCCAGCCCCTACACCCCCTCCCTATCTCTGTAACCTCCTCCAGCCCCCTACACCCCCTCCCTATCTCTGTAACCTCCTCCAGCCCCTACACCCCCTCCCTATCTCTGTAACCCCCTCCAGCCCCTACACCCCCTCCCTATCTCTGTAACCTCCTCCAGCCGCCTACACCCCTCCCTATCTCTGTAACCTCCTCCAGCCCCCTACACCCCTCCCTATCTCTGTAACCTCCTCCAGCCCCTACACCCCCTCCCTATCTCTGTAATCTCCTCCAGCCCCTACACCCCCACCCTATCCCTGTAACCTCCTACACCCCCTCCCTATCTCTCTAACCTCCTCCAGCCCCTACACCCCTCCCTATCTCTGTAACCTCCTCCCGTCCCTACACCCCTCCCTATCTCTGTAACCTCCTCCAGCCCCTACACCCCCTCCCTATCTCTGTAACCTCCTCCAGCCCCCTACACCCCTCCCTATCTCTGTAACCTCCTCCAACCCCTACACTCCTCCCTATCTCTGTAACCTCCTCCAGCCCCTACACTCCTCCCTATCTCTGTAACCTCCTCCAGCCCCTACACCCCTCCCTATCTCTGCAACCTCCTCCAACCCTCTACACCCCTCCCTATCTCTGCAACCTCCTCCAACCCTCTACACCCCTCCCTATCTCTGCAACCTCCTCCAACCCTCTACACCCCTCCCTATCTCTGCAACCTCCTCCAGCCCCTACACCCCTCCCTATCTCTGTAACCCCCTCCAGCCCCCTACACCCCTCCCTATCTCTGTAACTTCCTCCAGCCCCCTACACCCCCTCCCTATCTCTGTAACCTCCTCCAGCCCCTACACCCCTCCCTATCTCTGTAACCTCCGCCAGCCCCCTACACCCTTCCCTATCTCTGTAACGTCCTCCAGCCCCCTACACCCCCTCCCTATCTCTGTAACCTCCTCCAGCCCCCTACACCCCCTCCCTATCTCTGTAACCTCCTCCAGCCCCCTACACCCCTCCCTATCTCTGTAACCTCCTCCAGCCCCCGACACACCTCCCTATCTCTGTAAACTCCTCCAGCCCCTTACACCCCCTACCTATCTCTGTAACCTCCTCCAGCCCCCTACACCACATCCCTATCACTGTAACCTTCTCCAGTCCCGACACCCCCTCCCTATCTCTGTAACCTCCTCCAGCCCCTACACCCCCTCCCTATCTCTGTAACCTCCTCCAGCCCCTACACCCCCTCCCTATCTCTGTAACCTCCTCCAGCCCCCGACACACCTCCCTATCTCTGTAAACTCCTCCAGCCCCTTACACCCCCTCCCTATCTCTGTAACCTCCTCCAGCCCCCTACACCACATCCCTATCACTGTAACCTTCTCCAGTCCCGACACCCCCTCCCTATCTCTGTAACCTCCTCCAGCCCCTACACCCCCTCCCTATCTCTGTAACCTCCTCCAGCCTCTACACACCCTCCCTATCTCTGTAACCTCCTCCAGCCCCCTACACCCCTCCCTATCTCTGGAACCTCCTCCAGCCCCCTACACCCCTCCCTAAATCTGCAACCTCCTCCAACCCTCTACACCCCCTCCCGATCTCTGTAACCTCCTCCAGCCCCCTACACCCTCTCCCTATCTCTGTAACCTCCTCCAGCCCCTACACCCCTCCCTATCTCTGTAACCTCCTCCAGCCCCTACACCACTCCCTATCTCTGTAACCTCCTCCAGCCCCTACACCCCTCCCTATCACTGTAACCTCCTCCAGCCCCCTACACCCCCTCCCTATCTCTGTAGCTTCCTCCAGCCCCTACACCCCCTCCCTATCTCTGTAAACTCTTCCAACCCTCTACACCCCCTCCCTATCTCTGTAACCTCCTCCAGCCCCCTACACCCCTCCCTATCTCTGTAACCTCCTCCAGCCCCTACACCTCTCCCTATCTCTGTATCCTCCTCCAGCCCCCTACACCCCTCCCTATCTCTGTAACTACCTCCAGCCCCCTACACCCCTCCCTATCCCTGTAACCTCCTCCTGTCCCTACACGCCTCCCTATCTCTGTAACCTCCTCCAGCCCCCTACCCCCCTCCCTATCTCTGTAACCTCCACCAGCCCCTACACCCCTCCCTATCTCTGTAACCTCCTCCAACCCTCTACACCCCCTCCCTATCTCTGTAACCTCCTCCAGCCCCTACACCCCCTCCCTATCTCTGTAACCTCCTACAGCCCCCTACACCCCTCCCTATCTCTGTAACCTCCTCCAGCCCCCTACACCCCTCCCTATCTCTGTAACCTCCTCCAGCCCCTACACCCCTCCCTATCTCTGTAACCTCCTCCAGCCCCCTACTCCCCTCCCTATCTCGGTAACCTCCTCCAGCCCCTACACCCCTCCCTATCTCTGTAACCTCCTCCAGCCCCTACACCCCTCCCTATCTCTGTAACCACCTCCAGCCCCTACACCCCCTCCCTATCTCTGTAACCTCATTCAGCCCCTACACCCCCTCCCTATCTCTGTAACCTCATTCAGCCCCCTACACCCCTCCCTATCTCTGTAACCCCCTCCAGCCCGCTACACCCCCTCCCTATCTCTGTAACCTCCTCCAGCCCCTACACCCCTCCCTATCTCTGTAACCTCCTCCAGCCCCCTACACCCCTCCCTATCTCTGTAACCTTCTCCAGTCCCGACACCCCCTCCCTATCTCTGTAACCTCCTCCAGCCCCTACACCCACTCCCTATCTCTGTAACCTCCTACAGTCCCTACACCCCTTCCTCTCTCTGTAACCTCCTCCAGCCCCTACACCCCTCCCTATCTCTGTAACCTCCTCCAGCCCCCTACACCCCTCCCTATCTCTGTAACCTCCTCCGGCCCCTACACCCCCTCCCTATCTCTGTAACCTCCTCCTGCCCCGACACCCCTCCCTATCTCTGTAACCTCCTCCAGCCCCAACATCCCCTCCCTATCTCTGTAACCTCCTCCAGCCCCTACACCCCTCCCTATCTCTGTAACCTCCTCCAGCCCCTACACACCCTCCCTATCTCTGTAACCTCCACCAGCCCCAACATCCCCTCCCTATCTCTGTAACCTCCTCCAGCTCCCTACACCCCTCCCTATCTCTGTAACCTCCTCCAGCTCCCTACACCCCTCCCTATCTCTGTAACCTCCACCAGCCCCAACATCCCCTCCCTATCTCTGTAACCTCCTCCAGCTCCCTACACCCCCTCCCTATCTCTGTAACCTCCTCCAGCCCCCTACACCCCCTCCCTATCTCTGTAACCTCCTCCAGTCCCTACACCCCTCCCTATCTCTGTAACCTCCTCCAGCCCCTACACCCTCCCTATCTCTGTAACCTCCTCCAGCCCCTACACCCCTCCCTATCTCTGTAACCTCCTCCCGTCCCTACACCCCTCCCTATCTCTGTAACCCCCTCCAGCCCCGACACCCCCTCCCTATCTCTGGAACCACCTCCTGCCCCTACACCCCCTCCCTATCCCTGTAACCTTCTCCAGCCCCTACACCCCTCCCTATCTCTGTAACCTCCTCCAGCCCCCTACAACCCTCCCTATCTCTGTAACCTCCTCCAGCCCCTACACCCCTCCCTATCTCTGAAACTCCTCCAGCCCCTTACACCCCCTACCTATCTCTGTAACCTCCTCCAGCCCCCTACACCCCATACCTATCACTGTAACCTTCTCCAGCCCCGACACCCCCTCCCTATCTCTGTAACCTCCTCCAGCCCCTACACCCCCTCCCTATCTCTGTAACCTCCTCCAGCCCCGTACACCCCCTCCCTATCCCCGTAACCTCCTCCAGCCCCTACACCCCCTCCCTATCTCTGTAACCTCCTCCAGCCCCCTACACCCCCTCCCTATCTCTGTAACCTCCCCCAGCCCCTACACCCCCTCCCTATCTCTGTAACCTCCTCCAGCCCCTACACCCCTCCCTATCTCTGTAACCTCCTCCAGCCCCTACACCCCCTCCCTATCTCTATAACCTCCTCCAGCCCCTACACCCCCTCCCTATCTCTGTAACCTCCTACACCCCTCCCTATCTCTGTAACCTCCTCCAGCCCCCTACACCCCCTCCCTACCTCTGTTACCTCCTCCAGCCCCTACACGCCCTCCCTATCTCTGTAACCTCCTCCAGCCCCTACACCCCTCCCTATCTCTGTAACCTCCTCCAGCCACCTACACCCCCTCCCTATCTCTGTAACCTCCTCCAGCCCCTACACCCCCTCCCTATCTCTGTAACCTCCTCCAGCCCCTACACCCCTCCCTATCTCTGTAACCTCCTCCAGCCCCCTACACCCCCTCCCTATCTCTGTAACCTCCTCCAGCCCCTACACCCCTCCCTATCTCTGTAACCTCCTCCAGCCCCTACACCCCTCCCTATCTCTGTAACCTCCTCCAGCCCCTACACCCCTCCCTATCTCTGTACCTGCTCCAGCCCCCTACACCCCCTCCCTATCTCTGTAACCTCCTCCAGCCCCTACACCCACTCCCTATCTCTGTAACCTCCTCCAGCCCCTACACCCCTCCCTATCTCTGTAACCTCCTCCAGCCCCCTACACCCCCTCCCTATTTCTGTAACCTCCTCCAGCCCCTACACCCCTCCCTATCTCTGTAACCTCCTCCAGCCCCTACACCCCCTCCCTATCTCTGTAACCTCCTCCAGCCCCTACACCCCCTCCCTATCTCTGTAACCTCCTCCAGCCCCTACACCCCTCCCTATCTCTGTAACCTCCTCCAGCCCCTACACCCCCTCCATATCTCTGTAACCTCCTCCAGCCCCTACACCCCCTCCCTATCTCCGTAACCTCCTCCAGCCCCTACACCCCCTCCCTATCTCTGTAACCTCCTCCAGCCCCTACACCCCCTCCCTATCTCTGTAACCCCCTCCAGCCCGCTACACCCCCTCCCTATCTCTGTAACCTCCTCCAGCCCCTACACCCCTCCCTATCTCTGTAACCTCCTCCAGCCCCCTACACCCCTCCCTATCTCTGTAACCTTCTCCAGTCCCGACACCCCCTCCCTATCTCTGTAACCTCCTCCAGCCCCCTACACCCCTCCCTATCTCTGTAACCCCCTCCAGCCCGCTACACCCCCTCCCTATCTCTGTAACCCCCTCCAGCCCCCTACACCTCCTCCCTATCTCTGTAACTCCCTCCAGCCCCGACACCCCCTCCCTATCTCTGTAACCTCCTCCAGCCCCTACACTCCTCCCTATCTCTGTAACCCCCTCCAGCCCCCTACACCCCTCCCTATCTCTGTAACCTCCTCCAGCCCCCTACACCCCTCCCTATCTCTGTAACTCCCTCCAGCCCCTACACCACCTCCCTATCTCTGTAACCTCCTCCAGCCCCTACACTCCTCCCTATCTCTGTAACCTCCTCCAGCCCCTACACCCCCTCCCTATCTCTGTAACCTCCTCCAGCCCCTACACCCCCTCCCTATCTCTGTAACCTCCTCCAGCCCGCTACACCACCTCCCTATCTCTGTAACCCCCTCCAGCCCGCTACACCCCCTCCCTATCTCTGTAACCTCCTCCAGCCCCTACACCCCTCCCTATCTCTGTAACCTCCTCCAGCCCCTACACCCCCTCCCTATCTCTGTAACCTCCTCCAGCCCCCTACACCCCCTCCCTATCTCTGTAACCTCCTCCAGCCCCTACACCCCCACCCTATCCCTGTAACCTCCTACACCCCCTCCCTATCTCTCTAACCTCCTCCAGCCCCTACACCCCTCCCTATCTCTGTAACCTCCTCCCGTCCCTACACCCCTCCCTATCTCTGTAACCTCCTCCAGCCCCTACACCCCCTCCCTATCTCTGTAACCTCCTCCAGCCCCTACACCCCCACCCTATCCCTGTAACCTCCTACACCCCCTCCCTATCTCTCTAACCTCCTCCAGCCCCTACACCCCTCCCTATCTCTGTAACCTCCTCCCGTCCCTACACCCCTCCCTATCTCTGTAACCTCCTCCAGCCCCTACACCCCCTCCCTATCTCTGTAACCTCCTCCAGCCCCCTACACCCCTCCCTATCTCTGTAACCTCCTCCAACCCCTACACTCCTCCCTATCTCTGTAACCTCCTCCAGCCCCTACACTCCTCCCTATCTCTGTAACCTCCTCCAGCCCCTACACCCCTCCCTATCTCTGCAACCTCCTCCAACCCTCTACACCCCTCCCTATCTCTGCAACCTCCTCCAACCCTCTACACCCCTCCCTATCTCTGCAACCTCCTCCAACCCTCTACACCCCTCCCTATCTCTGCAACCTCCTCCAACCCTCTACACCCCTCCCTATCTCTGCAACCTCCTCCAACCCTCTACACCCCTCCCTATCTCTGCAACCTCCTCCAACCCTCTACACCCCTCCCTATCTCTGCAACCTCCTCCAGCCCCTACACCCCTCCCTATCTCTGTAACCCCCTCCAGCCCCCTACACCCCTCCCTATCTCTGTAACCTCCTCCAGCCCCCTACACCCCCTCCCTATCTCTGTAACCTCCTCCAGCCCCTACACCCCTCCCTATCTCTGTAACCTCCGCCAGCCCCCTACACCCCTCCCTATCTCTGTAACCTCCGCCAGCCCCCTACACCCCCTCCCTATCTCTGTAACCTCCTCCAGCCCCCTACACCCCCTCCCTATCTCTGTAACCTCCTCCAGCCCCCTACACCCCCTCCCTATCTCTGTAACCTCCTCCAGCTCCCTACACCCCTCCCTATCTCTGTAACCTCCTCCAGCCCCCGACACACCTCCCTATCTCTGTAAACTCCGCCAGCCCCTTACACCCCCTACCTATCTCTGTAACCTCCTCCAGCCCCCTACACCACATCCCTATCACTGTAACCTTCTCCAGTCCCGACACCCCCTCCCTATCTCTGTAACCTCCTCCAGCCCCTACACCCCCTCCCTATCTCTGTAACCTCCTCCAGCCTCTACACACCCTCCCTATCTCTGTAACCTCCTCCAGCCCCCTACACCCCTCCCTATCTCTGTAACCTCCTCCCGCCCCCTACACCCCTCCCTATCTCTGTAACCTCCTCCAGCCCCTAAACCCCTCCCTATCTCTGTAACCTCCGCCAGCCCCCTACACCCCTCCCTATCTCTGTAACCTCCTCCAGCCCCCTACACCCCCTCCCTATCTCTGTAACCTCCTCCAGCCCCTACACCCCTCCCTATCTCTGTAACCTCCTCCAGCCCCTACACCCCCTCCCTATCTCTGTAACCGCCTCCAGCCCCCTACACCCCTCCCTATCTCTGTAACCGCCTCCAGCCCCCTACACCCCCACTCTATCTCTGTAACCCCCTCCAGCCCGCTACACCCCTCCCTATCTCTGTAACCTCCTCCTGCCCCTAGACCCCTCCCTATCTCTGTATCCTCCTCCAGCCCCCTACACCCCTCCCTATCTCTGTAACCTCCACCAACCCCTACACCCCTCCCTTTCTCTGTAACCTCCTCCAGCCCCCTACACCCCCTCCCTATCTCTGTAACCTCCTCCAGCCCCCGACACACCTCCCTATCTCTGTAAACTCCTCCAGCCCCTTACACCCCCTACCTATCTCTGTAACCTCCTCCAGCCCCCTACACCACATCCCTATCACTGTAACCTTCTCCAGTCCCGACACCCCCTCCCTATCTCTGTAACCTCCTCCAGCCCCTACACCCCCTCCCTATCTCTGTAACCTCCTCCAGCCTCTACACACCCTCCCTATCTCTGTAACCTCCTCCAGCCCCCTACACCCCTCCCTATCTCTGGAACCTCCTCCAGCCCCCTACACCCCTCCCTAAATCTGCAACCTCCTCCAACCCTCTACACCCCCTCCCGATCTCTGTAACCTCCTCCAGCCCCCTACACCCTCTCCCTATCTCTGTAACCTCCTCCAGCCCCTACACCCCTCCCTATCTCTGTAACCTCCTCCAGCCCCTACACCACTCCCTATCTCTGTAACCTCCTCCAGCCCCTACACCCCTCCCTATCACTGTAACCTCCTCCAGCCCCCTACACCCCCTCCCTATCTCTGTAGCTTCCTCCAGCCCCTACACCCCCTCCCTATCTCTGTAACCTCCACCAGCCCCTACACCCCCTCCCTATCTCTGTAACCTCCTCCAGCCCCTAAACCCCTCCCTATCTCTGTAACCTCCTCCAGTCCCTGCACCCCCTCCCTATCTCTGTAACCTCCTCCAGCCCCTACACCCCTCCCTATCTCTGTAACCTCCACCAGCCCCTACACCCCTCCCTATCTCTGTAACCTCCTCCAGCCCCTACACCCCCTCCCTATCTCTGTAACCTCCTCCAGCCCCCTACACCCCTCCCTATCTCTGCAACCTCCTCCAACCCTCTACACCCCTCCCTATCTCTGTAAACTCTTCCAACCCTCTACACCCCCTCCCTATCTCTGTAACCTCCTCCAGCCCCCTACACTCCTCCCTATCTCTGGTACCTCCTCCAGCCCCTACACCCCTCCCTATCTCTGTAACCTCCTCCAGCCCCTACACCTCTCCCTATCTCTGTATCCTCCTCCAGCCCCCTACACCCCCTCCCTATCTCTGCAACCTCCTCCAACCCTCTACACCCCTCCCTATCTCTGTAAACTCTTCCAACCCTCTACACCCCCTCCCTATCTCTGTAACCTCCTCCAGCCCCCTACACCCCTCCCTATCTCTGTAACCTCCTCCAGCCCCTACACCTCTCCCTATCTCTGTAACCTCCTCCAGCCCCTACACCCCCTCCCTATCTCTGTAACGTCCTCCAGCCCCTACACCCTCTCCCTATCTCTGTAACCTCCTCCAGCCCCTACACCCCCTCCCTATCTCTGTAACCTCCTCCAGCCCCGACACCCCTCCCTATCTCTGTAACCTCCTCCAGCCCCTACACCCCCTCCCTATCTCTGTAACCCCCTCCAGCCCCCTACACCCCCTCCCTATCTCTGTAACCTCCTCCAGCCCCCTACACCCCCTCCCTATCTCTGTAACGTCCTCCAGCCCCCGACACCCCCTCCCTATCTCTGTAACCTCCTCCAGCCCCTACACCCCCTCCCTATCTCTGTAACCCCCTCCAGCCCGCTACACCCCCTCCCTATCTCTGTAACCCCCTCCAGCCCCCTACACCCCCTCCCTATCTCTGTAACCTCCTCCAGCCCCCGACACCCCTCCCTATCTCTGTAACCTCCTCCAGCCCCCCTACACCCCCTCCCTATCTCTGTAACCCCCTCCAGCCCGCTACACCCCCTCCCTATCTCTGTAACCCCCTCCAGCCCGCTACACCCCCTCCCTATCTCTGTAACCTCCTCCAGCCCCTACACTCCTCCCTATCTCTGTAACCTCCTCCAGCCCCTACACCCCCTCCCTATCTCTGTAACCTCCTCCAGCCCCTACACCCCTCCCTATCTCTGTAACCTCCTCCAGCCCCGACACCCCCTCCCTATCTCTGTAACCTCCTCCAGCCCCTACACCCCCTCCCTATCTCTGTAACCTCCTCCAGCCCCTACACCCCTCCCTATCTCTGTAACCTCCTCCAGCACCCACACCCCCTCCCTATCTCTGTAACCTCCTCCAGCCCCCACACCCCCTCCCTATCTCTGTAACCTCCTCCAGCCCCTACACCCCTCCCTATCTCTGTAACCTCCTCCAGCCCCTACACCCCCTCCCTATCCCTGTAACCTCCTACCCCCCCTCCCTATCTCTCTAACCTCCTCCAGCCCCTACACCCCTCCCTATCTCTGTAACCTCCTCCCGTCCCTACACCCCTCCCTATCTCTGTAACCTCCTCCAGCCCCCTACACCCCTCCCTATCTCTGTAACCTCCTCCAGCCCCTACAGTCCTCCCTATCTCTGTAACCTCCTCCAGCCCCTACACCCCTCCCTATCTCTGTAACCCCCTCCAGCCCCTACACCCCTCCCTATCTCTGTAACCTCCTCCAGCCCCTACACCCCTCCCTATCTCTGTAACTCCTCCAGCCCCTACACCCCTCCCTATCTCTGCAACCTCCTCCAACCCTCTACACCCCCTCCCTATCTCTGTAACCTCCTCCAGCCCCCTACACCCCTCCCTATCTCTGTAACCTCCTCCAGCCCCCTACACCCCTCCCTATCTCTGTAACCTCCTCCAGCCCCCTACACCCCTCCCTATCTCTGTAACCTCCTCCAGCCCCTACACCCCTTCCCATTCTCTGTAACCTCCTCCAGCCCCCTACACCCCCTCCCTATCTCTGTAACCTCCTCCAGCCCCTACACCCCCACTCTCTCTCTGTAATCTCCTCCAGCCCCCTACACCCCCTCCCTATCTCTGTAACCTCCTCCAGCCCCCTACACCTCCTCCCTATCTCTGTAACCTCCGCCAGCCCCCTACACCTCCTCCCTATCTCTGTAACCTCCTCCAGCCCCCTACACCTCCTCCCTATCTCTGTAACCTCCTCCAGCCCCCTACACCCCCTCCCTATCTCTGTGACTCCCTCCAGCCCCCACACCCCCCCGCCGATCTCTGTAACCTCCTCCAACCCCCTATCCCCCCTCCCTATCTCTGTGACCTCCTCCAGCCCCCTACTCCCCTCCCTAACTCTGTAACCTCCTCCAGCCCCTACACCCTCTCCCTATCTCTGTAAAATCCTCCAGCACCTACACCCCTCCCTATCTCTGTAACCTCCCCCAGACCCTACACCCTCCCTATCTCTGTAACCTCCTCCAGCCCCTACACCCCCTCCCTAACTCTGTAACCTCCTCCAGCCCCTACACCCTCTCCCTATCTCTGTAAAATCCTCCAGCACCTACACCCCTCCCTATCTCTGTAACTTCCTCCAGCCCCAACACCCCTCCCTATCTCTGTAACCTCCTCCAGCCCCTACATCCCCCCTCCCTATCTCTGTAACCTCCTCCAACCCCCTACACCCCTCCCTATCTCTGTAACCTCCTCCAACCCCTACACCCCTCCCTATCTCTGCAATCTCCTCCAGCCCCTATACCCCTCCATATCACTGTAACCTCCTCCAGCCCCTACACCCTCTCCCGATCTCTGTAAACTCCTCCAACCCACTACACCCCTCCCTATCTCTGTAACTTCCTCCAGCCCCCAACACCCCTCCCTATCTCCGTAACCTCCTCCAGCTCCTATACCCCTCCCTATCTCTGTAACCTCCTCCAGCCCCTACACCCCTCCCTATCTCTGTAACCTCCTCCAGCCCCCTACACCCCTCCCTATCTCTGTTAACTCCTCCAGCCCCTACACCCCTCCCTATCTCTGTAACCTCCTCCAGCCCCTACACCCCTCCCTATCTCTGTTACCTCCTCCAGCCCCTACATCCCCTCCCTATCTCTGTAACCTCCTCCAGCCCCTACACCCCTCCCTATCTCTGTAACCCCCTCCAACACCCAACACCCTCCCTATCTCTGTAACCTCCTCCAGCCCCTACATCCCCTCCCTATCTCTGTAATCTCCTCCAGCCCCTACACCCCCTCTCTATCTCTGTAACCTCCTCCAGCCCCTACACCCCCTCCCTATCTCTGTAATCTCCTCCAGCCCCTACACCCTCTCCCTATCTCTGTAACCTCCTCCAGCCCCTACACCCCTCCCTATCTCTGTAACCTCCTCCAGCCCCCTACACCCCTCTCTGTCTCTCTAACCCCTCCAACCCACTTCACCCCTCCCTATCTCTATAACCTCCTCCAGTCCCTACACCCCTCCCTATCTCTGTAACCTCCTCCAGTCCCTACACCCCTCCCTATCTCTGTAACCTCCTCCAGCCCCTACACCCCCTCCCTATCTCTGTAACCTCCTCCAGCCCCTACACCCCCTCCCTATCTCTGTAACCTCCTCCAGCCCCTACACCCCTCCCTATCTCTGTAACCTCCTTCAACCCCCTCCACCCCTTCCGTATCTCTGAAACCTCCCCCAGCCCCTACACCCCTCCCTATCTCTGTAACCTCCTCCAGACCCGACACCCCTCCCTGTCCGTGTAACCTCCTCCAGTCCCTACAACCCTCCCTCTAACCCCCCTCAAGCCCTACACTGTAGGGTTTTGTAAGAGGGAGGTCGTGCCTTACAAATTTGGTGGAGTTTTTTGAGGAAGTGACAAAAACGGTTGATGAAGGAAGGGCCGTGGATGTCGTCTATATGGATTTCAGTAAGGCATTTGACAAAGTCCCTCATGGCAGGTTGGTTAAGAAGGTTAAGGCTCATGGGATACAAGGAGAAGTGGCTAGATGTGTGGAGAACGGGCTTGGCCATAGGAGACAGAGGGTAGTGGTCGAAGGGTCTTTTTCCGGCTGGAGGTCTGTGACCAGTGGTGTTCCGCAGGGCTCTGTCCTGGGACCTCTGCTATTTGTGATATATATAAATGATTTGGAAGAAGGTGTAACTGGTGTTATCAGCAAGTTTGCGGATGACACGAAGATGGCTGGACTTGCGGATAGCGACGAACATTGTCGGGCAATACAGCAGGATATAGATAGGCTGGAAAATTGGGCGGAGAGGTGGCAGATGGAATTTAATCCGGATAAATGCGAAGTGATGCATTGGAAGAACTAATGTAGGGGGGAGTTATACAATAAATGGCAGAGTCATCAAGAGTATAGAAAAACAGAGCGACCTGGGTGTGCAAGTCCACAAATCCTTGAAGGCGGCAGCACAGGTGGAGAAGGTGGTGAAGAAGGCATATGGCATGCTTGCCTTTATAGGACGGGGTATAGAGTATAAAAGCTGGAGTCTGATGATGCAGCTGTATAGAACGCTGGTTAGGCCACATTTGGAGTACTGCGTCCAGTTCTGGTCGCCGCACTACCCCTCTGTGTAAAAAACGTCCCTCTGATATCTGAGTTATACCTCGCCCCTCTCACCTTGAGCCCGTGACCCCTCGTGAACGTCACCTCCGACCTGGGAAAAAGCTTCCCACTGTTCACCCTATCTATACCCTTCATAATCTTGTATACCTCTATTAGATCCCCCCTCATTCTCCGTCTTTCCAAGGAGAACAACCCCAGTTTCCCCAATCTCTCCTCATAGCTAAGACCCTCCATACCAGGCAACATCCTGGTAAACCTTCTCTGCACTCTCTCCAATGCCTCCACGTCCTTCTGGTGGGGGCCTGGAATGCGCTGCCAAGTAGGGTGGTGGAGGCAGACACGCTGACATCGTTTAAGACTTACCTGGATAGTCACATGAGCAGCCTGGGAATGGAGGGATACAAACGATTGGTCTAGTTGGACCAAGGAGCGGCACAGGCTTGGAGGGCCGAAGGGCCTGTTTCCTGTGCTGTACTGTTCTTTGTTCTTTGTACTGCACCCTGTCTCTATAACCCCCTCCAGCTCCTATAAACCTCCCTGTCTCTGTAACTTCCTCCAGCCCGACAACCCTCCCTATCTATCAAACCTCCTCCAGCCCTGACACCCCTCCCTATTTCTGTAATCTCCTCCAGCCCCTATAACCCTCCTTCTCCCTGTAACCACCACCGGCCTCTACTCCCCTCCCTTACCCTATAACCTCCTCCAGCCCCTACACCCCTCCCTATCTCTGTAACCTTCTCCAGCCCCCGACACCCATCTCTGTTTCTGTAACCTCCTCCAGCCCCTACACCCCTCCCAATTTCTGTAACCACCTCAAGCCCCAATTAAGAGGGATGGTCTTCGATGGGAGAGTTAGGGGATTAGAGGGAGGGTCTTCGATGGAGAGTTAGGGGATTAGAGGGAGGGTCTTCGATGGGAGAGTTAGGGGATTAGAGGGAGGGTCTTTGATGGGAGAGTTAGGGGATTAGAGGGAGGGTCTTCGATGGAGAGTTAGGGGATTAGAGGGAGGGTCTTCGATGGGAGAGTTAGGGGATTAGAGGGAGGGTCTTCGATGGGAGAGTTAGGGGATTAGAGGGAGGGTCTTCGATGGGAGAGTTAGGGGATTAGAGGGAGGGTCTTCGATGGGAGAGTTAGGGGATTAGAGGGAGGGTCTTCGATGGGAGAGTTAGGGGATTAGAGGGAGGGTCTTCGATGGGAGAGTTAGGGGATTAGAGGAATGGTCTTCAATGGGAGAGTTAGGGGATTAGAGGGAGGGTCTTCGATGGAGTTAGGGGACTAGAGGGAGGGTCTTCGATGGGAGAGTTAGGGGATTAGAGGGAGGGTCTTCAATGGAGTTAGGGGATTAGAGGGAGGGTCTTCGATGGAGTTAGGGGATTAGAGGGAGGGTCTTCGATGGGAGAGTTAGGGGATTAGAGGAATGGTCTTCGATGGGAGAGTTAGGGGATTAGAGGGAGGGTCTTCAATGGAGTTAGGGGATTAGAGGGAGGGTCTTCGATGGGAGAGTTAGGGGATTAGAGGGAGGGTCTTCGATGGGAGAGTTAGGGGATTAGAGGGAGGGTCTTCGATGGAGAGTTAGGGGATTAGAGGGAGGGTCTTCGATGGGAGAGTTAGGGGATTAGAGGGATGGTCTTCGATGGGAGAGTTCGGGGATTAGAGGGAGGGTCTTCGATGGGAGAGTTAGGGGATTAGAGGGAGGGTCTTCGATGGGAGAGTTAGGGGACTAGAGGGAGGGTCTTCGATGGGAGAGTTAGGGGATTAGAGGGAGGGTCTTCGATGGGAGAGTTAGGGGATTAGAGGGAGGGTCTTCGATGGGAGAGTTAGGGGATTAGAGGAATGGTCTTCAATGGGAGAGTTAGGGGATTAGAGGGAGGGTCTTCAATGGAGTTAGGGGATTAGAGGGAGGGTCTTCGATGGAGAGTTAGGGGATTAGAGGAATGGTCTTCGATGGGAGAGTTAGGGGATTAGAGGGAGGGTCTTTGATGGGAGAGTTAGGGGATTAGAGGGAGAGTCTTCGATGGGAGAGTTAGGGGATTAGAGGGAGGGTCTTCGATGGGAGAGTTAGGGGATTAGAGGGAGGGTCTTCGATGGGAGAGTTAGGGGATTAGAGGGAGAGTCTTCGATGGGAAAGTTAGGGGATTAGAGGGATGGTCTTCGATGGGAGAGTTAGGGGATTAGAGGGAGGGTCTTCGATGGAGAGTTAGGGGATTAGAGGGATGGTCTTCGATGGGAGAGTTAGGGGATTAGAGGGAGAGTCTTCGATGGGAGAGTTAGGGGATTAGAGGGATGGTCTTCGATTGGAGAGTTAGGGGATTAGAGGGAGGGTCTTCGATGGGAGAGTTAGGGGATTAGAGGGAGGGTCTTCGATGGGAGAGTTAGGGGATTAGAGGGAGGGTCTTCGATGGGAGAGTTGGGGGATTAGAGGAATGGTCTTCGATGGGAGAGTTAGGGGATTAGAGGGAGGGTCTTCGATGGGAGAGTTAGGGGATTAGATGGAGGGTCTTCGATGGGAGAGTTAGGGGATCAGAGGGATGGTCCTTGATGGAGAGTTAGGGGATTAGAGGGAGGGTCTTCGATGGGAGACTTAGGGGATTAGAGGGATGGTCCTTGATGGAGAGTTAGGGGATTAGAGGGAGGGTCTTCGATGGGAGAGTTAGGGGATTAGAGGGAGGGTCTTCGATGGGAGAGTTAGGGGATTAGAGGGATGGTCCTTGATGGAGAGTTAGGGTATTAGAGGGAGGGTCTTCGATGGGAGAGTTAGGGGATTAGAGGGATGGTCCTTGATGGAGAGTTAGGGGATTAGAGGGAGGGTCTTCGATGGGAGAGTTAGGGGATTAGAGGGATGGTCCTTGATGGAGAGTTAGGGGATTAGAGGGAGGGTCTTCGATGGGAGAGTTAGGGGATTAGAGGGATGGTCCTTGATGGAGAGTTAGGGTATTAGAGGGAGGGTCTTCGATGGGAGAGTTAGGGGATTAGAGGGATGGTCCTTGATGGAGAGTTAGGGGATTAGAGGGATGGTTTTCGATGGGAGAGTTAGGGGATGAGAGGGAGGGTCTTCGATGGAGAGTTAGGGGATTAGAGGGAGGGTCTTCGATGGGAGAGTTAGGGATTAGAGGGATGGTCCTTGATGGAGAGTTAGGGGATTAGAGGGATGGTCTTCGATGGAGAGTTAGGGGATTAGAGGGAGGGTCTTCGATGGAGAGTTAGGGGATTAGAGGCAGGGTCTTTGATGGGAGAGTTAGGGGACTAGAGGGAGGGTCTTCGATTGGAGAGTTAGGGGATTAGAGGGAGGGTCTTCGATGGGAGAGTTAGGGGATTAGAGGGAGGGTCTTCGATGGGAGAGTTAGGGGACTAGAGGGAGGGTCTTCGATTGGAGAGTTAGGGGATTAGAGGGAGGGTCTTCGATGGGAGAGTTAGGGGATTAGAGGGATGGTCTTCGATGGAGTTAGGGGACTAGAGGGAGGGTCTTCGATGGAGTTAGGGGACTAGAGGGAGGGTCTTCGATGGAGAGTTAGGGGATTAGAGGGAGGGTCTTCGATGGAGTTAGGGGATTAGAGGGAGGGTCTTCGATGGAGCTAGGGGATTGCAGAGAAGGATCAATGTCGTCATGGAATCAGTATTGAGTAGTGACCGTTGCTGAGTTATTGCTGTCATGACGAGGTTTATTAGTCAGCACTCCAACAGCACTGGAACATTCTCCGAACTGACTCCTGAGTATGATTGAATTCGATATTTGGGCTTGAACGTGTGATGGGTGAGTCATGGAGTGAAGGTCAGTCGGGTGAGACTCTTTGACAGTTGAGAGACAGTTGGAAATGAAGATAGTTCTTTGTACCGACCGCCTCACCAACAGGACCAGAGTTGGGTAAATCTGAAGGCTTCTCGACCCATAACTTCACATCAGTGAATCTCCTCAGTGCAAAGTGAGGCCATTCAGCCCATCGAGCGCACACTGGCCATTCTCAAAGAGCATTCTACTTCGTCCCAATCAGGGAGGGGTGGGAATCTCTCCGCTGGCTGGAGTCATTCCCGGCACGGAGGAAGATGGTGGTCAAACCGTCTCAGCTCCCGGACATCCCTGCGGGAGTTCCTCAGGGTCAGTGTCCCGGGCCCCATCCTCCCCCAGCTCCTTCACCAATAACCTTCCCTCCATCGGAAGTGGGGATGTTCTCCGCTGACTGAACAATGTTCAACACCATTGGCCACTCCTCAGATACTGAAGCGGCCCCGTGTCCAAACACAGCAAGACCTGGAGAATATCCAAACTCGGATAGACAAGGGGTCAGTAACATTCACCCCACACACACAAGTCCCAGGCAATGCCCGCCTCCAACAAGAGAGAATCGAACCATCTCCCCCACGTTCCATTCCATCACCAAATCCACCCTCCCCAACTATCAACATCCTGGGGGTGACCAGTGAGCAGAAACTGAACGGGGACCCCAGCCGTATCAATCCTGTGGCTCCCAGAGCAGGGTCAGAGGCTGGGAATCCTGCGGAGAGTCACTCACCTCCTGACTCCCCCCCCTTCCCAAACCCTGTCCCACCATCCACAAGGACACAAGTCAGGAGTGTGATGGGACACTCTCCACTCGCCTGGATGGGTGCGGCTCCCGACAACACTGGAGAAGCTCCACACCATCCAGGACAAAGCAGCCCCCCCTCCCTCCTCCCCCCGCTCGATCGACACGCTAACCACAAACACTCACTCCCTCCACCACCCACGCACAGCGGCAGCCGTGTGAACCGTCTACAAGATGAGGAGGGGGCCATTCCGCCTCTCTCTCTCTCTCTCCAGCCTGTTACACAGGAACAGGAGGAGGCCATTCAGCCCCTCTCTCTCTCTCCAGCCTGTTACACAGGAACAGGAGGAGGCCATTCAGCCCCTCTCTCTCCAGCCTGTTACACAGGAACAGGAGGAGGCCATTCAGCCCCTCTCTCTCTCTCCAGCCTGTTACACAGGGACAGGAGGAGGCCATTCAGCCCCTCTCTCTCTCTCCAGCCTGTTACACAGGAACAGGAGGAGGCCATTCAGCCCCTCTCTCTCCAGCCTGTTACACAGGAACAGGAGGAGGCCATTCAGCCCCTCTCTCTCCAGCCTGTTACACAGGAACAGGAGGAGGCCATTCAGCCCCTCTCTCTCCAGCCTGTTACACAGGAACAGGAGGAGGCCATTCAGCCCCTCTCTCTCGAGCCTGTTACACAGGAACAGGAGGAGGCCATTCAGCCCCTCTCTCTCGAGCCTGTTACACAGGGACAGGAGGAGGCCATTCAGCCCCTCTCTCTCCAGCCTGTTACACAGGAACAGGAGGAGGCCATTCAGCCCCTCTCTCTCCAGCCTGTTACACAGGAACAGGAGGAGGCCATTCAGCCCCTCTCTCTCCAGCCTGTTACACAGGAACAGGAGGAGGCCATTCAGCCCCTCTCTCTCCAACTTGTTACACAGGGACAGGGGGAGGCCATTCAGCCCCTCTCTCTCGAGCCTGCTCCAACATTCAGTGTGACTAC
This sequence comes from Mustelus asterias, assembly GCF_964213995.1. Classification (NCBI taxonomy): domain Eukaryota; kingdom Metazoa; phylum Chordata; class Chondrichthyes; order Carcharhiniformes; family Triakidae; genus Mustelus; species Mustelus asterias. The sequence continues at coordinate 225,400 of NW_027590625.1, forward strand.
GGTTGATCTCATCCCCACCTCACTGCCCGTGAGTCTCCATCCCGTTACGAATGGAAATCTTCCCAATCCCCTCCTAATACAGATGCCACGTGTCCCGGCTTTGTCTGCACTCTGGGATGGTGAATCCTACAGACTCTCCAGCCTCTGTGTGAGGGAGTTCCTCCTCCTCTGTGTCTCCAACCTGCTGTCCCATCGTCTCAAACTCCGACCCCTCGTTCGAGAATCTCCAGCAAGGGGAAACACCCTCGCTCCGTCTCACCCGACCGTCCCCCCTTCCACATCTTGTTCCCCCCCCCGCCCCCATTACTCTAAACTCCAGAGAGTATAGGGCAGCACAGCGGGTCAGCGCTGCTGCCTCACAGCGCCAGGGACCCGGGTTCGATTCCCGGCTCGGGTCACTGTCTGTGTGGAGTCTGCACATTCTCCCCGTGTCTGCGTGGGTTTCCTCCGGGTGCTCCGGTTTCCTCCCACAGTCTGAAAGACGTGCTAGTTAGGGTGGATTGGCCGTGCTAAATTCTCCCTCAGTGTGACCCGAACAGGAGTGTGGCGACTGGGGGATTCTCACAGTAACTTCATTGCAGTGTTAATGTGAGCCTTACTTGTGACTAATAAATAAACTTTAAGTTTTAAGTATCGGCTTAAACTGCTTGAAATAAAGCCTTCATCCCTGGAATCAACTTATCTCTCTCTCTGTCTCTCTCTCTCTCTGTCTCTCTCTCTGTCTGTCTCTCTCTCTCTGTCTCTCTCTCTCAGTCTCTGTCTCTCTCTCGCTTTCTCTCTCTCTCTCAGTCTCTCTGTCTCTCTCTCTCTCTTTGTCTCTCTCTCTCAGTCTCTGTCTCTCTCTCTCTGTCTCTCTCTCTCTGTCTCTCTCTCTGTCTCTCTCTCTCTCTCTCTCTCTGTCTCTCTCTCTCTGTCTCTCTCTCTCTGTCTCTCTCTCTCTGTCTCTCTCTCTCTCTGTCTCTCTCCCTCTGTCTCTCTCTCTCTCTGTCTCTCTCTCTCTCTGTCTCTCTCTCTCTGTCTCACTCTCTGTCTCCCTCTGTCTCTCTCTCTGTTTCTCACTCCCCCTCTCTCTCTCTGTCTCTCTCTCTGTCTCTCTCTCTCTCTCTCTCTGTCTCTCCCTCCCCTCTCTCTCTCTGTCTCTCTCTCTCTGTCTCTCTCACTCTGTCTCTCATTCTCTCTCTCTCTCTGTCTCTCTCTCTCTGTCTCTCTCTCTCTCTGTCTCTCTCTCTCTCTGTCTCTCTCTCTGTCTCTCTCTCTGTCTCTGTCTCTCTCTGTCTCTCTCTGTCTCTCTCTCTCTCTCTCTGTCTCTCTCTGTCTCTCTCTCTCTCTCTGTCTCTCTCTGTCTCTCTCTCACTCTGTCTCTCTCTCACTCTGTCTCTCTCTCTCTCTGTCTCTCTTTGTCTCTCTCTCTCTGTCTCTCTCTCTCTGTCTCTCATTCTCTCTCTCTCTCTGTCTCTGTCTCTGTCTCCCTCTCTCTGTCTGTCTCTCTCTCTGTCTCTCTCTCTCTCACTCTGTCTCTCATTCTCTCTCTCTCTCTCTGTCTCTGTCTCCCTCTCTCTGTCTCTCTCTCTCTGTCTCTCTCTCTCTCTCTGTCTCTCTCTGTCTCTCTCTGTCTCTCTCTCTCTCTGTCTCTCTCTCTCTGTCTCTCTCTCTCTCTGTCTCTCTCTCTGTCTCTCTCTCTCTGTCTCACTCTCTCTGTGTCTCTCTCTCTCTCTGTCTCTCTCTCTCTGTGTCTCTCTCTGTCTCACTCTCTCTGTGTCACTCTCTCTCTCTGTCTGTCTCTCTCTCTCTGTCTCACTCTCTCTCTGTCTCTCTCTCTCTGTGCCTCTCTCTCTCTGTCTCTCTCTCTCTGTCTGTCTCTCTCTCTCTCTGTCTCTCTCTCTCTCTGTGCCTCTCTCTCTGTGTGTCTCTCTCTCTGTCTGTCTCTCTCTATCTCTCTGTCTCTCTCTCTCTCTGTCTCTCTCTCTCTGTCTCTCTCTCTCTGTCTCTCTCTCTCTGTCTCTGTCTCTCTCTCTCTCTCTAGGCCAATCCCCCTAAGCTACACATCTTTGGACACTAAGGGACAATTTAGCACGGCCAATCCCCCTAAGCTACACATCTTTGGACGCTAAGGGAAAATTTAGCACGGCCAATCCCCTAACCTACACATCTTTGGACACTAAGGGACAATTTAGCATGGCCAATCCACCTAACCTGCACATCTTTGGACGCTAAGGGAAAATTTAGCATGGCCAATCCACCTAACCTGCACATCTTTGGACACTAAGGGACAATTTAGCATGACCAATCCACCTAACCTGCACATCTTTGGACACTAAGGAACAATTTAGCATGGCCAATCCACCTAACCTGCACATCTTTGGACACTAAGGGACAATTTAGCATGGCCAATCCACCTGACCTGCACATCTTTGGACACTAAGGAACAATTTAGCATGGCCAATCCACCTAACCCGCACATCTTTGGACATTAAGGGACAATTTAGCATGGCCAATCCACCTAACCTACACATCTTTGGACACTAAGGGGCAATTTAGCACGGCCAATCCACCCTAACCTGCACATCTTTGGACACTAAGGGGCAGTTTAGCATGGCCAATCCCCCTAACCCCGCACATCTTTGGACACTAAGGGGCAATTTAGCATGGCCAATCCACCTAACCTGCACATCTTTGGACACTAAGGAACAATTTAGCACGGCCAATCCACCAAACCTACACATCTTTGGACACTAAGGGCAATTTAGCATGGCCAATCCACCTAACCTGCACATCTTTGGACACTGAGGGCAATTTAGCATGGCCAATCCACCTAACCTGCACATCTTTGGACACTAAGGCAATTTAGCACGGCCCAATCCACCTAACCCGCACATCTTTGGACACTAAGGAAAATTTAGCATGGCCAATCCACCTAACCCACACATCTTTGGACACTAAGGGACAATTTAGCATGGCCAATCCACCTAACCCGCACATCTTTGGACACTAAGGAACAATTTAGCATGGCCAATCCACCTAACCTACACATCTTTGGACACTAAGGGGCAATTTAGCACGGCCAATCCACCTAACCTACACATCTTTGGACACTAAGGGGCAATTTAGCACGGCCAATCCACCCTAACCTGCACATCTTTGGACACTAAGGGGCAGTTTAGCATGGCCAATCCCCCTAACCCGCACATCTTTGGACACTAAGGGCAATTTAGCATGGCCAATCCACCTAACCTACACATCTTTGGACACTAAGGGCAATTTAGCATGGCCAATCCACCTAACCTGCACATCTTTGGACACTGAGGGGCAATTTAGCATGGCCAATCCACCTAACCTGCACATCTTTGGACACTAAGGCAATTTAGCACGGCCAATCCACCGAACCTACACATCTTTGGACACTAAGGGAAAACTAGCATGGCCAATCCACCTAACCCAACACATCTTTGGACACTAAGGGAAAATTTAGCATGGCCAATCCACCTAACCCACACATCTTTGGACACTAAGGAACAATTTAGCATGGCCAATCCACCTAACCTACACATCTTTGGACACTAAGGAACAATTTAGCATGGCCAATCCACCTAACCTGCACATCTTTGGACACTAAGAGGCAATTTAGCATGGCCAATCCCCCTAACCTGCACATCTTTGGACACTAAGGGGCAATTAGCATGGCCAATCCCCCTAACCCACACATCTTTGGACACTAAGGAACAATTTAGCATGGCCAATCCCCCTAACCCACACATCTTTGGACACTAAGGGACATTTAGCATGGCCAATCCACCTAACCTGCACATCTTTGGACACTAAGGGGCAATTTAGCATGGCCAATCCACCTAACCTGCACATCTTTGGACACTAAGGGGCAATTTAGCATGGCCAATTCACCTAACCTGCTCATCTTTGGACACTAAGGGGCAATTTAGCATGGCCAATCCACCTAACCTGCACATCTTTGGACACTAAGGGGCAATTGAGCATGGCCAATCCACCTAACCTGCACATCTTTGGACACTAAGGGGCAATTTAGCATGGCCAATTCACCTAACCTGCTCATCTTTCAGACTGTGGGAGGAAACTGGAGCACCCGGAGGAAACCCAGGCAGACACGGGGAGAATGAGCAGACTCCGCACAGACGGTGACCCGAGGCCGGGAATCGAACCCGGGTCCCTGGCGCTGTGAGCAGCAGCGCTACCCGCTGTGCCACCGTGCCACCCCAATTGCAGGCTATCTAACTCGCTCACTCTCCCCCCCACACGCAGCAACCAACTCACCCCCCCCCCCCGTCCTCTCCTTGACCCCCCCCCCGCCGCCCCACCGCCCTGGCCATATCGCCCCCCTCCCCACGGCGAATCCAGGGGAGCCGGTCGCAGCCTGCCTTTAGTAACTCCGAGGCAGGCTTTGCAGGGGGTGCTAGGCCGGCGGTTGAGGCGGGGGTTGAGGGGGGGGGCTCCCTGCGGGTGACGCGATGATGATTAAACCTCCCCACACCGTGCTGGATTACCCGGCAACAGGCCCGAGTTCCCATCCCTGCACCCATCCCATGACGAAGACTTGGCTAACCACACCGCATGAGCTGACAAGAGGCATGGCGGGGCGGGGGGGGGGGGGGGAGTCACAGATGTGGCCGCGTCGTCATGGAGATAGACCACGGAAGCCGTGGTCTCTGGCTCTCGAAACCTTGAGGTTTTCCACCGGCCCCAGGCCCCCCTCGCCAATCTCAGCCGAGCTTCGTCATTCTCGGAGTGCGACCTCTCGGGCTTGCGATTATCTGCCGAGATCAGGGCCGAAGCCAGATTGGCCGCCGGATCCCCAGCCAGGTGAGCTTCACACCATGCTAACCAGGCGCCGCGCTCGCGGGAAGCTCTGGCCCTCAGGGTAGAAGGCCGTGTTGTCATGGTGAACGGGAGGCAGACAGGAAGCCATTATCTCTGAAACGCGCCACGGATCTGTTGACCCAGTTAGCTCTGCCGTTCTCCAAAGCCGGACGGCGAATGCGTTGCCAGCACGGGGAGAGGCCATTCAGCCCCTCTAACTCCCTGCGGGTGTCCCTGCCCCACACCAGCCTCCTCCCCCACCTTCCCGCTCCACATCCCATTCATCAACACCCTCCTTCTATTCCTCTCTCCCTCATCGCTTTATCCACGTTTCCCCCCCCCCCATGGGAGCGAGTCCCACATTCTCCCC